>NW_028326004.1:0-26620 GCF_027475165.1 Benincasa hispida | reverse complement strand
AAGACAACAAAACAGTAAAATTGATTCAAATTTATCTTAAGCAAAAAGACTTACAAGGATATGACATTTCCATTTCGGCAGGTAATATGCGACCAACTAAAGCAAGGGCTTACAAGATGATAATTCCAATCAGTTATCTGATGATTGGAATCATTCAGTGCTCCTAACAAATCGACCAAAGCTTCTCCTACACATTAAAAAAAGTAATATCAGAGTGAGTGACAAAAAGAACAAAAACACAAGCAAGATCAGTTCTTTTCCACTGAACATAATCTTGTAATATTAATATTACTGATACCATATGAAGAGCAAGATCCATCTTAGGGTGAATAGTGCTACTATTCAATATCAATATGCTTTAGAATATTAGAAACGGATAGAAGAATAAAGTGATCATTTAATATATATATATATATATATATATATTTATATGAAGAATTTTCCTGCTAACTTGAATTTGAGTATACCTTCCACATCAGGATCCGTTGATGCATAATTCAACCTCAACAATGAGAATAGTAGGAGCCCCTGAATGATCAGTCTTAAGGGGTTGTTCCATCTATAGAACGTTGAAACCATGGGAGTATCTCCTCCTTCACACAAAATATATCAACAGTGTAAAGGGCATTAAAATTGACAGAACAGAAAGAGTAAAGAACAAATGAGTATTGGGTTCATAAATCTAAGGAAAAGATTAGGAAGTAAACAAACTAATATATTTAAATTAAATGAAGAGGAAAGAAGAGGCCATCTTCTCAATACAAAGGAGAGAGATCACAATTAAAAATATCATATACATGAGTGAAACATCTCAAATTTCAAGCTGTTAGATACTTGTCTCTCCATTTTATTTTATTTTTTTCATATGGACATACATAAATGCATACATACATACATACATACATATATATATATATATATATATATATATATATAAGCAAAACATTATCAAGTAAAAGTTATGATTGAACAGTCCCCAAAGTTTGTTGTTGGTTTTTTCTGTTTCCTCCATCTTTCCTTTATTCCAGGAACAAAAAGAAGATATCGAGGGATGCAAAAAGAGAGATGTTGTGAAGGGAATAACATAAAGAAAAGAAAAATGGAGAGGTTGGGGAAGTTTAATTTACTCACTAGAAAGAGGCATGGCTTCCGAGGGTGCAAATGCTGGAAACAAAGAAGAATGGATCATGCTAGAGAAACAGAAGCAGGAGACAATGTTAAATAAACTAATCCAATCATGGGGAACTGAATGATAAGAGGAAAAATGTGTAGTGCAAGGGCCCCACAAAGCATTGAGAATGAAAATGCAAGGTGGGATTGTGAAAAATCCTAAGAAAAGCAATAAGAGAGAGAGAATAAGGTGGTGATGAGCATAAGCTGCTGCTTGCTTCTGCTGCCAGTTGATGGTGGAATCCGAATGAGAATGAGCATTAGAATCTGTGTTCCCATCGCACCTATGGGCCTCTGCTTTTAACATCATTGATCTGTATCATTCAGAAATGAATACAAATTAGCACCACCCTCCTCCACCTTTGCTTTGCTTTACTTTCCCAAAATCCCCTTTTGCTTTTATATATGATAAAGAAAAGGTTAAAATGCACTTTAAAAGAGTCAAAGAAGCTTCCACTCCTCCACTGGACATCAATGCACTATCCATATTCCCTGTTTGGATGACAACAAATCTTAGATTTTTTGAAAATAAAGGCAAATGAAAAAGTCCCATTATTGGGAAAAGGTTGCCTCGACCATAACAAGTCGATAACCACTGCTTGCTTTGCCCTTCTCCTTCCCTACTTCTAAATCAATTCATCTCATGGAGCTAATGGATGCTTTAACCTATTCAAAATAATGGGGTTTTTGCAATCATTGAAAATTAATGGGGAACACAATGCAGAAAATCGATAACCACCCAATGGAATAGTGGGTTTTCTTCCATTTCTTACACCCTCCTGGTTCAACACAGAAAAGGGAAAGGCCCTGGTTCTTGTTTGGGAGCCATCTACATTGGAAATTTGTACGGATGATCCAAAAATTGGGCCCAAAATGTCAAATGACCTATTTTTAAAAAATAATGTGACCCTCTGCTGACATCATCGTCATACCAAATTACGTAAATTGTCCTTACACCGACCTCACGAGGTAAATCTCGCTCTTGTCTGATTAAACGCTCTCGCTATTGCTTGACATTCCCTGGCTTGATGTGATTGCTCGTCAGTGTACTGTTGATTTGACAAAATGTCACGACGAAAGCCTCAAATCAAATCAATAATACCTAAACACAATACAATGATGATTTCTTTAAACTCTAAACTCCATTTCAAAGGTGATTGCTTCTCTGGTTTTCGACGGTGTTTTGTTGTATGGAGATTTTTCGAATGGGGATTTCCAAGATGAGGCTTTCTCAGAAAGGAACAGCTTTTTCAGAAAGGTGAATTATTTTGAGTCTGTTTAATTATTTTTGATGAGTTATTTTTGGAAAGGTATCATTACGAAATTTTGTATTGGGAGAGAGTAAGAAAGAGGAAGAGTAAGAAAGAGTGTGAGATTTTGAGAGCGAGAGCGAGATTTTGAGAGAAAGCGAGAGTACACTTCAATTGCTTGTACAACTTAATGACAAATGTTCTCTTGCTTTGTAGGATGACAGAAAAGTGTCTATTTATTCGATTTAGAGGTGATTGGGATGAGAATGAAAGTTCGTATATTGGGGGACAGTTGAAAGGAATCGTTGTGCCCCCTACAGTGAATTATAAAGAACTTAAATCTTGCATTTACAGGGCTACAAAAGTCAGTTCTTCAAAGTTTGATCTTATCCTGAAAGTTAAATATAATCTTGAATTTGAAGCCCCTCCACAATGCATAATGAATGATGATGATCTTCACTTCCTTCTATTGCGAGAAGAGCTTAGTAGACTTCAGATAGCTGTAACGTTGAAGTATAAACAAGACAAAAGGATTGGAATGGGGTTTGGAAATGTGAGTTATGATAATACAGCTGTGGACAGACAATACGAGGAATCATATCAGTTTCGTCGGGAAGAGGATGATATTCCATTATCTACCAACACTGATATTCTATTGTCTACCAACACTGTACCATCAACATTCGATTATATGGATCGTGGTCTTTTAGTGGATGTGGATGTGAATGAGCAACCAACAGGATTGAATGAAATGGATCGTGATCATGGAGATGTGCGTCATTCTACAGCAACTTCAGTGGTTCCACCATCTGTGTCTTCAAGTCATAGGATAGAGTTGATTATGCCTGGCACCTCTTCATCTGGGACAGAGGACGTTGAAGTTGGTCAACTATTTTTGAGCAAAAAGGACTTGAAAATGAGATTATCTATTTTGTCCATCAACAGAAATTTTGAATTTAAGGTCAGGAAATCAACCAAATCTCTGTTCACTGTCAAATGCATTGGGGAGACATGTAAGTGGAGCATTCATGCAGTTAAAATGGAAGGGTCTGATATATTCAAGATCACAAAGTACTGCAGTTCGCACGCATGTTCCATAGGAATTTGGAATCACGACCATAGACAAGCAACTGCTACGATTGTTGGTCAACTTATCAAAGATAAGTTCACGGGCATAGGACGTATTTATAAACCTTGTCATATCGTTGAGGATATGAGGAAAGATTATGGCGTGAACATAAGTTATGATAAAGCGTGGCGTGCAAGGGAAGCCGCGTATGATCTCACTAGAGGTACTCCAGAATACTCATACTTCATACTACATGCTTATGGAGAAGCGCTAAAAATAGAGAATCCGAGTACAGTCTTTGAGATCGAACTTAAAGATGAGGAGCATTTCAAGTATATGTTTATGGCATTAAGGCCTTGTATTAGAGGTTTTACAAGTTGTCGGCCTTGTATTATTGTTGATGGGTTGCATTGAAAGGAAAATACAAAGGCACCATGTTGGGATATTTAGAGATACAGCAAGGGAATTTCGCATGACAGAGTTCCAGACAAAATGGGACGAACTCCGCAGTTTTAGAGACGGTGCTGTCACGAAATATTTGGAAGACATCGGTCTTCAAAGGTGGGCACAGGTTTACCAAATAGAACGAAGATATGATAACATGACATCCAACAGTGTAGAGTGTTTTAATTCCTTAACTAAAGAGTATCGACTAATGCCCATAGTATGCTTGATTAAACATGTTAGAGGAATGCTCCAATCGTGGTTCTACGAACGGAAGAATTACTGGGCATCTCAAACGACATTGCACTCTGACTACTGTGAAACCCGATTGGCAAGTGAAGCTGATAAGGGAAGACGATATCGGGTGGAGCCTATTGATTGTTATCGGGTACACGTGTGAGATAATCGATTGGACAGTATTGTCAATCTTCAAACGAAGGAATGCATGTGTAAGGAATTTGACTCACTTGGTATCCCGTGTTCCCATGCAATTGTTGCTGCCAAGGAAAGAAATATACCCATCCACAGTCTTTGCAGTCGATTTTATACAGTGGACTCTCTAATGACTGCGTATGCGGAGTCTATAAATCCACTTGGCCACATATCTGAATGGAAAAGACCTTCTAAATACGTAGAAAATATTATCCTTCCTCCGAAGTTTGTGCCACAATCTGGGCAATGGAGAGTGAGAAGAATACCATCTAGAGGAGAATTTCGCAGACAAATAAAATATGGTTTGTGTGGGAATTATGGACATAACCGCCAAAAATGTACTGAACCGCTTACAACCGTACGAAGTGCCGAAAATGCCAGAGACCGAGACACAAACACCTCTCATCCAGTTTAGTTATAAATACCATTGATCATTTTTTCATACGTAATAATTGTAACATACTTCATACTTTTTCATACTTGTAACATACTTCATTGTTTTTCATACTTCATACTTGTAACACTTCATACTTCATACTTTCATCTTGTAAACAAAAAACAATAACAAGTTGGAGTATTTATATAATAGCAATATTCATACTCTCTCAATCTTCATACTCTCTCCATCTTTATACTCTCTCAGTCTTCATACTTGTAACAAAAATGGATAACTTCATACTTTCTCAATCTTCATACTAAAAACAAAAAACAATAACTTCATACTCTCTCAATCTTCATACTTGCAACAATCTCGTTCTCTCTCACAATCTCGCTCTCCATGAATCTCGCTCTCTCTCAGTCTTGCTCTCTCTCACAATCTCACTCTCTCTGAACATCTCGCTCTCTCTCACGATCTTGCTCTCCATGAATCTCGCTCTCTCTCACGATCTCGCTCTTTCTCAATCTCGCTCTCTTTGGACATCTCGCTCTTTCTTACAATCTTGCTCTCTCAATCTCGCTCTCTCTGAACATCTCGCTCTCTCTCACAATCTCACTTTCTCTCAACATCTCGCTCTCTCTCACAATCTCGCTCTCTCTCAACATCTCGTTCTCTCAATCTTTGAACTTTGAACCTTGAACCATATAATGTTTTAAGCTCAATTATGCATGTTTTGATAAAATTCTGATATTGAACTTTGAACTTTGAACTTACATAAAAAATACATGTTCAATTATACAATGAAAAGAGCAGTAGCTCCATTATACATAAAAAATGCATGTTCTGATAAAATTCTAATATTAAACTTTGAACTTTGAACTTTCATAAAAAATATATGTTCAATTATACAATGAATGTTTTTACATACATAAAAAATATAATAAAAAATACATGTTCTATACATATAAAAATATGGAGTGTTTGCCCATAGCTGACATGCTAATTGCATCCTATATTCACTCATCTTCTCTTGAGTGATTATGAATGGATCAGCACCAGTCACCAGGTATTCCAGTAGTTTTATTGCGAAGATGCCACAATCAAGCGACCCGTGTTGTATGTCGACGTTCATAGGTCGCGAGATTTTCCAACGGGCTGTGGATAGGTTCGGCTTCGATCGATGCACGTCACAATAGTGAAGTAGGGATGGTATTGTGACCGTCAATGACTCTAGCCAATTCACCAGCTTTGTCATTGGTGTGTATGACGGAAGTGAATCGAACACGAATATGTGGCCTCTGTTAATGTCAATTACAAGGACCATTTAGTGGTCACTGATATTCATCGCCGTATAAACGAAATCCACATCTGCCCATTTGACATCGAATTTACCGTTGACGTAGTCTTTATACGTGTCTTCATCTTCCCAAGCTAGGGCAGCCTCCAGAAGTGACTTATTCTTTATTCGTTTAAATATCCCGCCATAAGCATTAAGGTGACTCCGTCAAATAAAATGAGCAGTTAAGTAAAGAAGTAAAGACCAGGAAACTTAACGAAATGAGAAGTTAAGAAACGAAATATCAAAATTTACTGTTACACCAATTGGCAAGATGGGGATAAAAACAATGGACACAGAAATTTATCTGTAGTGCGAAAAGTACTACTATCAGTCTTTAGTGGAGTGACTTGCAGTTAACGGATGTTGGGTAATTTAATTAAAGAGTTTAATTAATTATCTGAGTACCGTTGGAGCTTCAATCTACATATCCATAAAATTCCCTCTGTAACTCAACAAGGATTTAATCTTTGGATTAATTTGAAGTATTTAAATTAATTGAGAAAATTAATTATATATGATATAATTAATTAAATTGATTATATATGTGATATAATTAATATAATGTATTTGATACATTATAATTTAAGGTATGAGTGGAATTTGAATATGATTCAAATACCAAATATATGAATGAGATTCATGTAATTAAATATAAATATGATTTATTTGAGAGGAATTAAATATTTGGATATGATCCAAATATCAATTATATGGATGAGATTCATATAAATGAATTTAATATAAATTGATTTATATTAAATTGCATGTATGGTTGAGAGAAAATAAAATCTATAGTTTATGTTGTATTTGATGCAATATAAAACTATAGGCTATGTTATATTTGATATAACATATAGTGTATATATATAACAAAGTAGATATTATATATATGTATATTTTTTATTTTATTTTATTAATTTAATTGAAATTAATAAAAAATGAAGGAGTTACAACTCCCTCCCCCATTCTCTCAAGTTAGCTTAATGTGGGATTCAAGAAGTTGGATTGTTCTTCTTCTTCCTCAATTCACTCAGTGAGAAAGGTTCTCTCAAAGAGAAAACTTCTATGTAGAAATTTTCCTCTCTTCCTCTCCATCTCATTCCCTCTTCCAAGGATTCAAGCAAAGCCCACGACTTTTGCTTGAATCCTTTATCCCAAGAGAATATAGAAGGTTCTCGAGTGGTGATGTCCATTCTTGAAAAAGGAGATCCGCGTGGAGAAGGAGTTCCGTTCATGACTTGTACGAGGGAGTTCTTGAATAAAGAGTTCTTCAAAATTAAGGGTTTCTAAAATCCTAAGTATTTGTATTAAAACATGTTGTAATTTTAAGTAAATGCATATCTTGCTGTTATTTTACTGTAAAACTTTATATTCAATAAAAATGAGATTTGAGACGATCTTTGCTTCCGTTCAAAGGATCTTTTTTGAAAATTTCCTTTCCCACGAGACAAGTTTATTTTTCGAGACTATACTCATTATATTGAAATTAAATATAAATACAAAGTTCATTCTCTTAAAATCTCGTCAAACAACCCTCCCTTGGGGTCCAACCTTTAAACTATTCAATTTTTCATAACTTTTTAACACATTTTTCTTTTCTTTTCTATTTAATCTAGTTCTATAAAAATTGAATAAAATTATATAACAAAAATTTCCACTTTTTTTACAAAGGAGAAGATAGAAATAGATTAAAGAAAACTTTAATCTTTTTGTTGAAAAGATTTGGGAAACATTGAATAAATGTTGGTGAAAAATTGAAGAAGGTAAGGGTATAAAGGTACTTTCAGCTCATGCTAACATCAGAGAAAAACAACTTTTTGAAAGCTAATTTTTTTAGTTCTCAAATTTTGTCTTGGTTTTTTAAACCATTGGTAAAAAGTAGATAACAAAGGAAGAAATTTAGTTGTAAAAGTAGTGTCCATAGGCTTAATTTTCAAAAACAAAAACAAAAAATAAAATGGTTATCAAACGAAACCTAAAAAAGTAGTCCATTTTCATTAACAAAAAATGAAAAAGGTCATTTTATCAATTTTCCAAGATTAAATTACAAGTTTAATCTTCGAATTTTTAAATTTGTATCTAAGAGGTCCTTAAACTTTAATATATACACACACATATACATACATACATACATACACACACGTTCAATCTCCAATCTCCAAAATTCAATTTTGTATTTAATAAGTTATTTAATTTTAAATATTTTCCAACACATTCATGATCTTTCAATTCTTTATACAATAAGTATTGACATATATGCAAAAATAAATAAATAAATAAATGATTTGACTATTTTATTCAACACATAAAATTTAATCATGTCTAATTCAACATCACACTTTCAATTGTGCAACTAATTGATTTGTAAATGTCTACAAGTTGAATAGGTCAAGATCTATTGAACTCAAAATATAATTTTTAATGTTCTAAATATACTAACAACTTGTTGGATATACAAGATTGAAGAGTTAGGAATCAATTGAACACAAAATTAAATTTTCACGTTCCTATTACACAAATTTTAAAGTTAATGGATCAAATTGTCCATTAATCTAAAAGTTCAAGAATTGAACTTGCGATTTATCCTTATATGAATTTGTGTCCTCAACATAAAGTTTTGGACCGTTTACTTAATAAAATATCTTAATTAATTGAGTTATATTCGAGTTGGTGTTGAAACAATGTTATTGTATACAAACTCGAGGCTTACACTACGCAAATTACAAAGTTAGATAACTTGTGCATATTTTTATTGCCAATAATTTTGATCATGTATTTTTAATAACCTTTTGGACTTAACTCTCTTCAACTTGATCAAGAAAAATAAAATTTGAAATAATAACTATGTTTGCAGTTTGCACCACTAGTCAATGTTTAAGACCCTTTTTAAGAAAAAACAAATGTTTAGATGTCAATGCCAAACATCCCATCTCTATTTTACGGGAATATAGGCCGGAAAATATTAAAGAATACATATAATATTTAAATTGACAAATAAGCATTTTACTATTTTTAAATAAGTTTGAATTTCTTCGGTTGACGTTAATTATATTTTGATAATATATTTGTTATATACTAAAAAAAAATATGGATATAATTAAAATGTCAATTCACACTTATTTCGCTATCAAACTCATGTATATATAAAACCTTTGCAATAATAGTGAAGAAGATGTTTTAAATAGTAGAAATAACTATTAACAGTATTTCATTTAAAAAATATATTAAAAAAAAACTATTAGCAGTATTTGGCTAATTCGAGAATAGTTCGTTGAAAAAGTCATCAAATTTAGTTCAAACGTTAATTGACATGTACTCCCTCCCTTGAGATTGAGTGTTCGATCTCTCATATTGTAAATGACACTCACTCCTCGTTTTGGAATGTCAAAATGAAATATGACACATTTTTTTAGAAAGTAGGAAAAAAAACTTTTTGTCTCTAAGTTTTGGATCTAGTTTCTATTTCGTTTTTAGGTTTCAAAAAGTTACACATTTAGTTTTTAAGGTATGAGTTTGGTTTCAATTTAGTCCCTAGGTTTCAAATTGTTACAATTTTACCCTCGACATTTGAGTTTTGTTTTAATTTGGTCACTAAGTTTCAGAATTTATATTTTTAACCTTAATTTTCACTAAATACTCGTTTTCTACCTTTAATAGTAACTAGTTGGAATTACGTGCATTAGTTAGAACTACGTGTGTTGCACGTGTTTTATAATGTTGAAAATGAAATATACATGTGTAAGTTGAAATAAGAGTCTTATATATATATATAATGCAATAAAGTAAACTTGAGTATTTAATTGGGGAAAATTGAAGAAAACTATCAAATGATGTCTTCCATTTTTTTTTTTTTGATTTTTGTAGTCCGTTTGAATACTTGATTTTAAGAGAACAAACAAACGTTCTTTAAAAAAAAAAAACCTAACTAACTAACTAATAATATTTATATTTATAATAAGAAATCATTAAAATAAACATATTTTTATTATATTTATAACTACTATTCGAGTTCACTATTTTTTTAATAAAAAATAAAAAGACTATTCAATCTAAATCTCCTTCTCTTAAAGTTATTTTATGGCTATGCTTGTTAAAAGAAAAAACATATAAGGTAAGAAGTTGAGTGAACCATAAGAGAAAAATTATTTTGACATTGTGGCAAGAAAATGTTAAAAATAAACATATATTGAGACTACGGAGGAGAAACATTTCATTTCCCCGTATGCCCCTTTTAGGGACTATTTGAGGAATGAGAATGGAATGGGACTCGATTGTAATGGAAAAGAAAACCCACATTTGGTTTGCTTGTAATCAGAGCTCAGTTTGTAATTCATCCACTTTGCATTCCCACCAGTTTCGTCTTTTCGATTTCCATCCTACTTTGCATTCCCATCGGTTTGTAATCAAGTCTCCCAATTCCCACGATTTCGCAAACACATCTATCTCTCTTCTTATTGTCTTCTTCTCTCCACACACTTTCTCCTTCTTCCATCTTTTTCTTCTCTGAACCCGTAATTAATGCTCTGATTTTCATCATGAATGTTCATTTGATTTTCGTATTCCTCTCCGATATCACGTCTTTTTTTTCTTTGAAACCCTAATCTATGGAATCTCTAATGCAAAGGGAGTGTCAAAGTTCTCCCTTGCTGCTCCAACGACCAAAAGTTACATCTCTTGCCACCATCAAAAGCTTGGTAGGAAGGGGTCTTCTGATGATTGGAAGCTTGGTAGGGGAGGACTCCTTCTCGAAAAGTAAGTTGCTTATCTTTGAAGTCGGTGATGATGATGGTTCTTTTTTGCATTCATGCGATTTCAATCCTGGTTTTTATTAGTTTTGAATCCGTAGTTGTTTGGTTCTAGTTTTATGTTTCAGATCTTTTCTTCGTAGGTACTACTTTCATTTTTTTGGATCTGTTCTATTTGGGTTTCGCTTTTCATACTTCAAATTTGTTTCTATTCCGTCTTCCTGAATATTTTGGTTCTTTTTTCATCTATGTGATTCTAATCCTGATTTTTACTAGTTCGTATTTGCTTTTGTTTTGCATGCTTCATATTTGTTTTTACTTAGTTTTGATTTGATGGTTCCACTTTCATCTAATTTTTCTTGCGTTGCATGTTTCGCCTCTATTCCTTTTTTGGTTATGATTTGCATTTTTCAGATTTGTTTTTCTTTGGTAATGCTTGCTTTGGTTGTCTCGAATTTGATCTTTGGTACTACTTATTTTGATCTTCATCTGGCTGATGATGAAGAATCCTTTTTTTGAACTTCTTTAAATAATTGATTTTTCATTATACATTTTTTTCATTCTTCTTGGTTGTATGGTTTTGGATTTATGTTCCTATTATATTATATAATCTTTTTTTGATAATTTTTTTTTCAACGGGCTCTATTCTATTGTTAATAAATTTTTCTATTACTCTCTTGTTTCTTTGTTAAATCTATGTATGTTTTCCCTTTGAACAAGTTTTATGATGAATTTATCCTTTGATCTGATTCCATACCTGAGACCTCGTTATGCCCAATTTGAAAAAGTGTGATGTTCATTCATTTTTTTTTTAGCATGCTTATTGTTATGAGAAAATCAAAATTTTATACTTGAGGCCTATTATTTTGTTTTCAACTTATGTTTGATCATAATCAAACTAGTGCACGGTCAACCTAATCAAGGTACGGATGTTCTATCCTTTGTATTTTGTTATATATGCACGTTTTATAGCCTCATAAATAATGTTCTTATTATTTCAATTTGTGACATTGCAGGTTGAGAAGTTTGTGGCACTGGTCTTCACATATCACATAATTTATTTATACTTCTTATGATATATTTTTTAATATATATATTTTTTTGTTTAAGGTTCTTTTGTATGTAATATACATTTTTAGAATTACTTCTTGGACATTATATTTAGGTTATTTGTGACTTCATACTCACGTATGATTTTGATTATGTCTAAATAATATATGGCATTATTAGTTTATTTTTTAGTAAATCAAAATATAGCATTACTTGGATTTTTTTTTTTTTTTTTTTTTTTTTTGTACTTATTTGTGTAAATCTATATTGTACATCTTTTAAAATCTAGATCACTAAAATAGTAAAAATAAAAGGAGAGTTTAAAAACAGAAAGGTAGTTTATTTAAACAATCAATTTTTAATTTCTCTCATTTTAACAAATATTTAAACAAAAAGGTAGTTTTTCATTTAAATAGCAACTTAAAAAAAAAAGGTTTATTTGAATTTTTTTAAAGAATAGCAAGTTTGCAAATTTACTTAAAAAAAAACTAAGTTATTTTTTTCAAAAGACCATTAAAAAACTAGTAAGTTTGCAAGTTCATTAAGAAAACAAAAGCTACCCAGTTTATTTAAAAGAAAAACACTTTTAGACGATCCTTTAGTAATCCAGATTCTATATAGCAAATCCCACTATAATTTGATTCTTAGAAATCATGATTACATTTCAACTCCCCCAACAACCCTTTAGTAAGGTTGGCAAAAATTTTCGTGGGGTCGGAGGGGCGGAAAATCCTTGGTTTGAACGGAGATAGGGTCAAACCGGAGATTATAACCGAGTCCTTGATCGAGAACGGGGAGGGTATCCCTGGCTCATCCCTATCCCCAACCTCGACTCCGATTAATTTTTTTTAATATATATATATATATATATATATTAATTTTACAAATATTTAAATAATTATATATAGCTATATATATTGCAAAAAAAAAAAAAATCTTAAAATCATTAAATAAAAAAATCACCTATTTAATCTTGATGTTGGTTTTTTGAAAAAAAAAAAAAGATCTACTATCACATTAAGCAATTCAAAATATTTGATTCAAAACAAATTATTTACCTTTGATAGATTTTTATTTTTATTTTCTCGTTAAAGGATCCTTTTTATGTCTATTTAAGCCCACCCTTTTTCAATAGTTCAATTATCAAAGATTTTTATTTTTATTATTTTTTTAAATTTTCACGTAAGGATCATTTTCATGTCTATATAAGCTCACCCTTTTTCAATCTTTCAATTCTCAATTTTTTTTATTTTTTAAATTTTCACATTAAATTATCTTTTTTATGTACATAAGTCCATTCCTTTTCAATCATTCAATTCTCAAATCTTCTTCTCTATCATTATTTTTTCTTCTCAAATCTTCCTCTTGATCATCAAGGTTAAGCAATCGTATTCAAGGTCTACAAGTAAACTGATCTAATGTAATTTATTATTTTTTAAATGTTTTTGTAGGTTTTTTTTTTCTCTTCTTTCAAGGTTTTTTTTTTTTTTTTTTTTTACTTTTCAATTTTATAAATACAAATGCACACCAATGAATTTAATTGATTGATTATACTTCTTTTTTCTTTTTTTTTTTTCTCAACACACGGTTGATTCATATATTTAAGGAAATAATAATATTTACGACTTTTCATCTTCCTACGAAATGATACTTTTTATTGCAATAAAGTTTGAAAATAAAAAAACACAATTGCAAATCTATACATGAAAAATAAGATTTTAGGGTTTCTCAAATAGATCACAAAATTTTTAAGAAATCTGAAAAAATTGTTTTGATTTAAATTAAAGATTGTAACATCCCAAAATCTAGGTAAGATTTAAATTAATTCCTGTAATTAATCGTTTCTATTAAATTCAAGGCCAAAGTTTAGGCAATTAAATATTTTATTGGTGGTTTGAGTTTTTCTTTTTTGGGAAAAGGGAAATTGGGGTTGTTATATTTATTTATGTTTTGTTTTTCCTTTTCCTAAAAGAATTAGGGTTAAGGGTTTGGTTATTTTAAAAAGGGGACCTCGGGAAGCATGCAGTGTAACGCGATTTTGTATGTATGATATTCAATGCTCATGATGATGCGATACTACTACTATTTATGCGTTAATTAGAGATGCTCAAGTAGTATGCCTTGCGTTGTCACAAGTTTCCTTACGATGGAACCAAGTGTAATTCCACCGCAAGTTTCTCGGTGGGATCCGAGGTCGAACACGGGGAAGTGGTGCCGGTTATTGCGGTATGTTCATGGTATATGAGAACCGGGTTTTTAAATTCTTTATAAAAGTATGTACAGTATGTAAATTACAGTAAAATAAAGGAAAGTAGTAGAATGCGATAAAACATGGAAATACAATAAACCTAAACTAGATGTTACAAGATACAGGCTTTATGTGCAAGATACTAGGATTAAGGCTGGTTGTGAAGATTGTGCAAAGACGTGGGATGCAACGACAAGTCTTGTGAACAGATTAGAAAGAGAAAGATAAGTATTACAAACAACGCAAGTTCTTAATTGAATTGAAGGTATAAATACTGTTCCGCTCTTCTCTTGGCATACACCTCTCAGTGATCGACCGCGTTTCCCACATGTCTGTAGTGAAACAGAGTTTAACGTAATGAACGCAAGGTTGCTTCCATGTCTGGAAGTACTACTCGCTTTAGTTAATGCACTCTTCTGACCTTCCTTCGATAGATCAGAATGACGTCTTCACTTTTGCTCTCACAGGTGAAGATGCCGTCCAACATGCTTTAGCTAAACGTATTTTATAACTTTAATACATATTAAGTTCTTGGTGATTCATATTGCTCATCAAGAGATTAAGAAAACATCATGGAGAAAGTGACTAATGGGTGAACGAAAATAGATAGAGAATGGTAAATGAAATCTATCGAAACATTTAATATTTCTACTAAGTGTTTGATACATGATGTGTGAATGAAGAGATAAAGAAAATATGAAATACAATGAAAGAGAGATAGAACAGATACAATCCAGTGCCAATGTCTTGTCACAGATTCAATGGAGATCTGCTTGCCGGCTAGGATGGTTTCGATGGTAGGAAGAGCTTCTCTCTCAGGCTTGCTCCACCGGTAGCAGGGGTCTCTGCACAGAGCTTCGATCGGGTATACAGCTGGTCGGATATGAGATTTACCTCTCGGCCTTATCTCTTTCTCTTCCCGGATTTCTTCTTTTCAGCACTCAGCTCAACATTTTTCTCTAAAAAATCTTACAGCACTTAGCCCAGTATCAAATACCATAATTTTCTCTGAATTCGCTGGGGTATTTATAGGAGTAGATCCTTTGACTCCGGCCTTATGGTCCCCACTTTTGTTATGGAAATTCCGAAGATGGAGGGATATTATTCCTTCTGTTATGTAATCGGACCGTCAAATCTGCACAACAGTTAGTTGTACACGTGTCTCAATCCTTTGCCTTTGCATTGCTCAGCTGCATCTTTCGAGCATGGGTTCGCATGCAGTGTTTGTTTTTATTACCGCATGCGGTCAAAGCATAACTCTGGACCGACTGTCGCATTGCACCATTACTTCGGTAATCGTCTCTTCATGGTTGATCGATGGGCGCAATGTGACAGAGAATGATTGATTAGTTTCTCATAAGCCTTGAGCGCAAGCGGTGACTTGGTCTCCTGCAAAATAGAGTAAAGTTTGGCTTGTCCTCCATCTTTTTGGCGTTAGTGGGTGTAATTGCCAACATTTATAATTATTGTCATACTAAGTTAATTTTCATACAATTGGTGCATAATTACTAACTTTTGGCCGCAATATCTAGATAAGGTGGCATAAATAACTTGTATTTCTACAAGTTATCATGCAGTAGGAAAAAAAAAGAAGAGAGAAAAAAAAAGAAAAAGGAAAATATTTTTCTCCTTCTTCCAGCCGATGTCGTCCTCTCCAAGCTTCTTCTCCCAGTCGGTTTTCTTCTTCCAGCCACACGAGGAGCCCGCCGTCTAGCTGTAGCCACCATCGATCGTGCACTAGAAGGCATCGTCGTTCGTTGTCGAACCGAAGCCGTATTCGTTTAGCCGCCACCAATGCCACGTGTCTCTGCTTCAACTCGCCGTTCCAGAATTGCGCTGATTGCCTTCGTCTACCTCAACCAGGTCCACTGTCGCCATGAATTCGTGAACCGCACCATCCGCAACCGACCTCAGTTGTGTCCTACCGTCGTCGTCAAGGTCGTCGACACCCGCGGCAGTGGTCGTTCGTACAACGTCGACCTGCTCGTGTGGCCTCTGTTCGTGTACTATAGGGTAAGAACTTGGTTGTTTGGTTCAGTTATTTGAGGTTTCTTCAAAGATCTTGGCGATTTAGTGAAATCTTGGCTTGACATTTTGTCCAATGTTGAATTAGGAGACTGAAGTGGAGGTTCTAAGGCGTTGTAACAGCTGCCAAAGCCTTCATTGGTTAATTTTTTGGCAAGTTTTGGGGGTAAGTTGTGTGAGGATTGCTGAATTAATTTGTTTGGATTTTGAGTATTCGCCCCACAAATTGAACTGTGTGTTTGTGGTTGGTGTCAGGGGCTTTGACTTAAGCCTTTGCTAATTTAGGAGGGAGTTTCAGCTATTCGTTTTCTTTTGCGTGGGTCTAAACCCAAGGTAAGTGATTTACTAACAATTTGCCCTCGATCTTAAGCATGCGTACCACTGGTTCTAATTGGAATGTTATATTTTTTTATGTCTGCTTATGGTTGGATGAATGGTGGACGATTATGTAGTCTTAGCATGATTTATAATGTTGGATGATGCTTATGTCTGTATGAGATTACAGTGACTGTTAGTGTTTTCATTGGGCTATGCACATCGCATGTTATGAGCCTTCGGGACTACACCTTATGCTTATGTATGGTGTCCTTTTGGGACCACTACTTATGTTTATGATTGTGCCCTCCAGGGTCATTACTTATGAAAGCGTGCCTTCGGGTTCGCCCTTATGCCTATGCCTACGCCTACGAGGCTTTTGTGCACTTATGTCCCAATGGGAAGGCTAACAGATCACTGAGTGGGCCCAGTAGTGGGTCGCTTACTGAGTATACTTTTATACTCATTCTTTTCCTTTCATGTTTTTCAGGTAAAGGTAGAGATAGACTGGTGAATGACAAAAGAGATCCGTGACCTGGCCATTTGGACGAATAATTGCTTCCGTACTTAGGTTTCATGTACTAGTGTCTGGTTTAAGAGTCAGGAATATGAAGTATTCCTTGATTTCATTTATTGATTTATTTAATTGTTATTTATCTTTAAAGTTGGGTTAGGAGTACCCTGAACGGTATTTTCAGGATTTCTCTGTTAATTTATTCGAGCATTATTTAAGGAAATATATATTTTTTTTATCTCTTTTATTTACTTATTCTTCGAGAAACGTATTGCCAAGCCTATGCATGCATAGAGTAACGTTTTAGGATCATACTAGAAATTTGGGTCGTTACAGTTGGTATCAAAGCCTAAGTTTTAGGTTCTATAGACTGACTTACATCGTGAGTCCAAACTATTCCTTATGGCCACAAATGGATCTCTTGTCATCGCCAGGTATATCGTTTAAAGTTCTTTAGGGATTTATGTATGAAATCTTACTTGTTGTGTAGTCGGTTGATGGTTTACCCTGCTAGCGTTTATTAAAGCGTTACATGTGGTTATCAGGTATGGCACCACGAACTAGAGGAAGGGGCAGTCGAGGTAAGAAAGTAGTTGGGGAGCAGAACCCTGACATACAAGACACTGAGGTGCAGAGCCAAGAAGTGCGGGACCCACCACCTCGTGACCTTTCTAGGTCAACCTGGTAAAGGGTTAGGCCAAAAAGCGAGCCTCGAACTTCGACTGTGCCCCCACCTAGACCATCATCCTAAAAAATTCCAGTAGGGTATACAACCATGGCTGCAGCTATTGGGAATGTCGTCACACAGGCCGTAGTAGGGCAGTTAAGGGATATGGTGGCCGAGCAGATAGCTGTCGCACAGTCACAGCATGCGCCATCCTTGTCGGTCTCATTACCACAAGTTCAGAATCAAGATAGAGCCTCGAACCGGACTGTGGCAGGCTCTTCCTTGGAGGTCGGATATGTACGGGACTTCAAAAAGTGTGATCCCCCGACGTTTAACGGGTCCCTGAAAGACCCCACAAACGCAGAGTTGTGGTTGTTCACTGTGGAGGGGATTTTTCAGTACATGAGTTGTTCAGAGAAGCAAAAGCTGCAGTGTGCTACTTTTGTTCTCATCGATAATTCCAAGTGCTGGTAGCGCTCAGTTGAGAGAATGATAGAAGCCAGTGGGGGCCAAGCCATGTAAGACCAGTTCTGAAGGATCTTTTATCGAAGAGTTCCATGAGCACGTTCGGATCACTCCGATCTCACCGTGACCGAAATACACAATATACATTCAAACATACAGTTATGTAAACAAACAGTAATTATTGACATGCTAAGAACAATATATAACAAGGGAATGAGTTGCCATACTAGTTGAAGACTTCTTCAAACTTCGGAACTCAATGCAGTGGAACCTTCCACCCGATCAACCAATGCCTAGTAGTAGTGTTGACTACAGCAGCACGAACAACCGCACGAACACGAACATCGTGGGGACGACACCACTAGAAAAGAGCCTCGGGTATTCTCGGAGTGAGAACCCAAAGCGTGGTCTTTGGTGAATTTGGTAGAGGAAGGAGGACGAATGGATCGTGTAGACGATAAGCAAGTGGGAGGGAAAAAGGTGCTATCGCATAGCACGATGCTTATCGTTTAGGAGACACTACACGATCGTGTAGGTTTTACTGAACGATCATTTAGGAAATGGTATGCGATCGTTTAGCAAACTTGACACACTATACGATCGTTTAGGTAAGCTATCTGATCATGTAGGAATTAGTGTGCGATCATTTAGGCGCGCGGAGAGTGACTATCATATAGGCTCTCGATTTACTTAAGCGATCATTTAGGTTTCACCAGCGTGCTCTTCTCACTTTTTCAGATGGACGATTGAACTTTTTATTCAAAATGAAACAATTTCATTTTTATTTCATCGGTTACAATAACCGATGCTTTCCCACTAACCCACGTCCGAACATGATTTTTTTTCTTAATTATCATATAATTAACCAATTAACATATTATTAAATATAATCATATTATATTTTTATCCTATAGTTTGATATCACATATCTACTATAGTATTTTCTCCTCTACTTGATATAAATCATATTTATAACTAATTTCCTTCAAAATAATGTAACTCATACCTTTAGCCAATTACATCATATATAATTAACCAGTCCAATTATATCATATATAATCGAACTTCCTCTTGTCAATTTGAACATTTCAAATTAACCCAAACACTGGTTCTCAACTTTATCCAAGCTACCTAGGGGACCTAATGGACATGTGGCTCGAAGTTCCAACGGTCTGTGAATAGCTGACTAAACTCTTTATCCACGAGATCCACCATTCGTTAACTGTCAGGCATTCCACTAAAGACCAACAGCTGAACTCTTCTTATCACAAATATATTTCTATGTCTATCGTGAAGGAAATCGACACTCGAGATTTCAATGAGTAGCGGATTAAGTCTATTCCAAATTACAATCATGAATCAACAAATCATTTATAGTCGACATCGATACATGCGGTTATACAATTTACAGAGAAATTACCGCATGAAACAATAAATGTACAGAGGGAAAAACTGTACTAACAATGGCAGAAGCGTCTCCACGCTCCAATGCACACTCTGATTGAACCACAACAACCACGAACGCTCGATCTATACGACTGCAACACTGCACGAACACAGAACGAACACTTCGCGCTCGTCCTCAACGATCTCCTCGGTCACGATCTCCTCCGCAACACGAACTCCTCTGCAACACCATGAACGGACTCCTCCAAAGCACCACGAACGACCTTCAGAAAACCTCGACGATGTCGAGTTGAGTGTGACACCACCAACAAGGCGACCTTGGTATTCTCGGTGTGAGAATCCAGAGGGTGGGCTCTGGTTGGACTTGGTGTGAGGCAGACGAACGGAGGAAAGACAGATCGTGTACACGACTGGGCAAGTGAGAGAAGTCGGAGACCTATCGTATAGGTCGATGCCCAATCGTTTAGATAAAGCTATGCGATCGTCTAGCAAAAGCTATGCAATCTTTTAGCTCAATCGATTTTACACGATCGTTTACCTTAGGCCAGCGATCGTCTAGCAAAACTATGCAATAGTTTAGTAAACACTGCACGATCATTTAGCTAGCACCTACACGATCGTTTAGCTCGCCCAGCCATCGTTTAGTAAATCCGTATTTACTTGACGACTTCCGTGAGTTTCTTTTCGCCGGAGAGAAAACTCAAATTCCTTTCAAAACTTTTGTGAAAAACTTCTTTTTCAAAATAGGAAACCAATTTCCTTTATACTGACGGTTACCATGATCAATAACCACCCATTATTTTGGTTATTTAAAAGAAAAAGTATTAATATCTAATAATTAATATTATTATAAATATAAATGATAACCAACTTATCATACTATATTTATAACCTATAGTTTTAATATTTCATCTCATGAAACATATAAACCTTAGTTCTTTTTCTATTCCATGGTACTTAATGTAAATCTCATTTACATCAATCCTCCATTAGATGTATCTTATACATCATACCGATTATATCATATATAATCAAGATACCTCTTGTCAATTTGAACATTTCAAATCAACACCAAGAACTTGAACCTTCAACATGAATCCAAGCTACCAAGGGAACCTCATGGACCTGTAGATCCGAAGCTTCAACGGTACGTGAATAATTGACTAAACTCTTTAGTCACGGGATCCACCATCCATTAACTGCCAGACCCTCCACTAAAGACCGACAGCTGAACTCTCCTCACTATAGATATATTATGTGTCAATCTTAACCAATCAGCAGTGCGACAACCCTTCACAGATCGCTTGTAAGTATAGCTGAACCAATAACCGTTATGTCCCTGTAGTTACATCTGTCTCCTTATATACCATTGATCCCTCTAATGAACATAAATCATAGTCCTACTATGACTGAGTCTTCTCTTCCAAAGACAAGTTGTGGCCACTATGTTCAAGCCCCGAATCAGCCCTTAAGGGAGCAATCTCTCTACTTATCCCTACTTCAGGAAAGGAGTGAATTCCATATTGTGGATTGAGTTCCCAGCTCCCATATCAGACAAGTCCCCAAAAAGGTAGGCATGTTGAGTTGGCAATCTGGCCACTCTCACCCATACTAATCAAAGGACCGCCCTCAAAGATAGGAATTCATAAAACACTCAGGATTGAGGTCGTGTCACCTATGGTCATTTAGGTGAGATGCAAGTCTCTAGTATCAACGGCGTTATATACAGAGTCTAGTCATCTCATGGTCCAGGTCTTATACAAACTCTTTGGTCACGAATGGTTATGATCAACCATCTGTACTAGTTTACAACACTTGCAAACCTCTACAAAGCGGGCCGTATCCATAGTGTTGCCAGGATCAGGTATCCCACCTTAATCCTTATACTACAGACCGATTTAGGTTATCACTTAAGGCATAATCCACTTGTATATCACATATACATGCTTAAGTTCACATAAGATAACCAAGGAGCTTTGTTTATTGGATATGAGTAAATGCTAGAATTAAATAACACTTATTTTATTCATTGAACAATGTGTATCTTTACAAAACAACGAGACTCCGAGAGAATTAGGACACCAATCCCAATAATCTCCCACTTGTTCTAATGACTTGGGAGACTAATGTACAATACAATATAAAAATGTACAATATACAATAAACTAGGGCATACCCCAGTATCATCTCCCACTTTCCATAGACAAGATACCACATGTCTCGCAGACCTAGACTCTCCAGGTGACCCTTGAACACTTTAGCCGGAGGGCCTTTCTAAAGGAATCAGCAACGTTGTGCTCTGATTCGATCTACTTGACTATCACATCACCGAGACGCACAATCTCCCTGATCAGGTGATATTTCCGTTCTATGTGCATACCTCGACGATGACTCCGAGGCTTCTTCGAATTTGCCATAGCCCCGCTGTTATCACAATAAAGAATGATAGGCAAATCCATATTTGGAACAACTTCCAAATTTGTAAGAAACTTCCTCAGCCAAGCAGCCTCTTTAGCTGCTTCACAAGCCACTATGTATTCGACTTCCATAGTGGAGTCCGCAATGCATCCTTGCTTGATGCTTCGCCAGACTATAGCCCCTCCATTCAGAGTAAACACTGACCCCGATGTCGATTTACGAGAATCTCAATCGGTCTGAAAGTCAGAGTCTGTGTATCCTGTAATGATCAGATCCTTATCTCTATACACAAGCATGTAGTCTTTCATTCTTCGAAGATATTTGAGGATCGTCTTGACCACCGTCCAGTGATCAAATCCTGGATTGGACTGATACTGACTAACAATCCCTGTTGCATAGAAAGTGTCAGGTCTGATACACAACATTGCATACATCAAGCGTTCTACAGCAGAAGCATAGGGAATTCGTCTCATCTCCTCAACCTCTTGAGGTGTCTTAGGACATTGATCCTTAGATAGAATGATTCCATGCCTGAAAGGTAACAAACCCCTCTTGGAATCCTGTATCCTGTACCTGATCAACATTTGATCAATGTACGATGCCTGAGAATGGGTAACCATTTGTTCTTGCGATCTCGAATGATCTGGATCCCGAGAACATACTGTGCCTCACCCAAATGTTTCATTTGGAACTGGCAGCTAGCCAACTCTTAATGTCAGTCAGATATCCTACATCATTCCCAATGAGTAGAGATCATCCACATATAGTATCAGGAAAGCTACTGAGTTGTTGATGATCTTCTTGTAAACACAAGGCTCATCAATGTTCTGGTCAAAGCCAAACGACTTGACAGTAGTGTCAAATCTAATGTTCCAAGAACGAGATGCTTGTTTCAGTCCATAAATGGATCTATTAAGCCTGCAAACTCTTTGCTCTTGATCTGGAACTATGAACCCCTCTGATTGAGTCATATAGATGGTCTTCTTAAGATTACCATTCAGAAAGTCAGTCTTGACGTCCATTTGCCATATTTCATAATCATAAAATGTGGCTATGGACAGGAGAATCCTGATAGAATTTAGCATGACAACAAGTGAGAAAGTTTCCTCATAATTAACTTCCTCAAACTGGGTATAACCATTTGCCACAAGTCTAGCTTTAAAGGTTTGCACCTTTCCATCTACACCTCTATTTCGCTTATAAATCCACTTACACCCCATCAGGTGGATCAACAAGCTCCCAGACGTTATTGAAGTACATAGACTTCATTTCTTGGTTCATGGCCTTAACTCATTTATCTTTGTCAACATCCTCCATTGCTTTCTTAAAAAACAATGAATCCTCGACCCCATCATTCGTAATGACGTTTTAGGCTTCAATCAAACCCATGTAGCAATTCGGTGGGTTCATAACGCTCCCACTACGTCGAGGCAGTCTCAACTCTTGAGCTGGTTGACTAGATGTCCCGACCTCAACAACTCTTGTTGATCTGTCGGGCTATTCAACAACTCTTGTTGAACCCTCAGCAGTCTCAGTCTCACTTGAGATCTCACGTAAAATGAGCTTACTTCGTGGCTTATGATCCCTCATGTGATCTTCTTCCAAGAAGATAGCATTAGTGGAAACAAACATTTTGTTCTCACTTGGATCATAGAAGTATCATTCTCTCGTTTCCTTGGAGTAGCCCACAAAGAGGCAAACCTTCGAACGCGGTTCCAACTTCTTTGGGTTAGTCGTTAGCACATGTGTCGGACAGCCCTAAATCCTGAAGTGGCGTAAACTACCTTTACGGCCTCTTCATAACTCAAAAGATGTTTCAAAAACACTTTTCGAGGGAACGTTGTTCAGGATATAACATGTAGTCTGCACTGCATAACCCCAAAATGAGTCTGGAAGATGAGCATAACTCATCATAGATCGAACCATATCCAACAAGGTTTTGTTTCTCCTTTCTGATACACTATTTTGCTGAGGTGTACCAAGGGCCGAGAGTTGGGATGCAATCCCATGTTCTATCATATAGTTTTGGAATTGGAGGTCCATATACTCTCCACCACGATCAGATCGTAGTGTTTTTATCTTCTTACCTAACAAGTTTTCAACTTCAGCCTTATACTCCTTGAACTTGTCAAGGGCTTCAAACTTATGTTGCATTAGGAAGAGATACCCAAACCTTGAATAATCATCTATGAAAGAGATGAAATATTCATACCCACCTCGAGCTCGAACATTCATCGAACCACAAAGGTCTGAATGTATAAGCTTCAAGGCTTCCTTGGCTTTGTAACCTTTTCCAGTAAAAGGTCGTTTGGTCATCTTGCCTTCGAGGCATGATTCACATACCGACAAGGAGTTTTTTTCTAAACTCTTTAGAAGTCCACTTTTCACCAACTTTTCAATCCTATTGAGGTTGATGTGACCTAACTTTAAATGCCAAAGATGGGCGTTTTTCTTTGAAGAAACCTTTGGTCTTTTAGTTGTTGTTGTCGTACTGAACATTTTAGTGTCAAACAAGGCTTTTATGACTAACGACCTTAGTACATATAAGTTATTTTCCATTGAACCATAACCAATCTCCATTCCATTCTTGAAAATAAACACTTTATTCTCAGAAAAGGAGACGGTATAGCCTATTTCAATGAGACAAGAAATTGAGATTAAGTTCCTCTTAATATGAGGAACTACAAAAACATTATCCAGTAACAGATAACGTTTCTTGTCAACAAATAACTTCAACCTGCCTACAGCAACAGCTGAAACAACCTCACCATGATCGACTCGAAGAGTCATCTCTCCCTGTGGCAACGTATGCCAGGAACTAAATCCTTGGTAAGAGGAACTGACATAATTGGTAGCACCTGAATCAAGGATCCAGGCAGAACATCATTCTCTACCAGACATGTCTCCAAGACCAATAAATCATATTTACTGTCTTGTCTCCTCTTTTGAAGAGTAGTGGGATGGAGGTCGCTTGCCATGAAATTTGTTTCACACGATTCTTTCCACTGTAATAAATCGGTCATTTTTAAAAGCTTTAAACAGAAATACTAACGAGTTTCTGAAAAGAAAAACACATTGACCTACGTTAGGTTTTAAGCAAATACCCATTGTAAAACAAAACAACATCCAATAAGGTTTTAGCAAAACTAACATGAACCCCATGTGACATCTAGTTTCGCAATGACGCATCAAAGGTTTAGGACAAAAGTCGCTGAAGGGAGGTTAGTTATCCCTCCTCTGAATTGAGAAGATCTCAACTAGTCATTAATACCAGAACAACTCTTGCTCCTATAACGACTAGCCATCATTGATTTGGCCAAGAGATCATTAACTTACTTAACAATCTCCCGTAAGTGTGACCTACCATTTTAAGTCCTAAAGGTCTGTCGCAAAAGGCCAATCCGAAGGGAAAAAAATCCGATTGGGACAAAACCTAAAGTGACCCTATCCATTTCTGGAGTTCACTTTGATATTGACCAACTGCACAAAACCCATCCGAAGGGGGTCGCATCGAAGGCGACACAAGGGCGTACAGAATGATCTCACGGTGTGAACCAATGACAGAGACCATAGGACGTGTTGGCACACACCCTTCACCCACTTACTATAAATACTCTCTCTGTCCATCTTGATATTGATTCATGCAAACACCATCTGAAGGGGGATGCATCCTGGGGCATCTCGAGGCCAAGTATGAATCTCACAGTGTGAACATATAGGGAGAAACATGAGTGGAATCATAGACATATCTGATACGCCTCCTTCTCCCACTGAGTATTTTATAACCTAGGGTTTAGTTTACTTAGAAAAAACACGGCTAAGGATTTTAACTAAGTGACTTTTAGGTTTTTCCAAGAGTAACTTTTACCTTGGGTAGTTGAACAAATTTTGATCATCATCCATTAAACTCTTTAACAGAGTCTTTGACCAAAGCGCCGCATGCTTGTTGAAAATTTATCTAATTCACCTTTCCATGTAGGTTCCCAGGTAGGGGTGTTATGTTTCCGTCAACTTAAGAACCTCAGCCTAGCCAGAACCTGCCTTAGACAAAAGACCCCTTATAGATAGATTTACAACAAATTTAATATTTTATTCAACCAATTTAATCCTATTAAACTGATTTTAAAAGATTAATCTAGGTTACTAAACTCTTTAGAACCATTTGAACTTAGGTCTATCTCAATTCAATTTTAAAACCCTTTTAAAAAACTTGAGTTCAACCTAATTTCGCATGCAACTCTGAATTATTGATTTGAGGTCTAATTTCCTTTATAACACTTATAAACGAAAACAACCACAATGCGAAGCTAACACATGCAAGGCATTCATAACGCTTATAAATGGCCTAGGTGTCATGCTCAATGCATTGTCCATTCGTTGCTACTTCTTTTATATAACACTCATACAAAACCACAATGAGAAACTGGGTGTCAACTAATTGCCTTCAAATTTCAAAAGGGAAAGCTAATTATTACAAAGAAAAGTAGTCTCGGTTTTAATTGGCGAACCGGGTCTAGAACGCTCGGAAAAGCATAGCTTCTTCCAACCATCCATCGTGTACTAGCACCCCGCGATCGTCTACATGATAAAAAACTCTTTGCCTCTATCGATACCAGCGCTCCCAGAGTAAACGATCGTTTAACATGTACTATTCGATTGTTTAGAAAAATCCAACGATTCGTT
>NW_028326003.1:0-8631 GCF_027475165.1 Benincasa hispida | reverse complement strand
AATATGAACGTTTAATGACCAAGAGGCCTCTAGTTCGAATCCCCTACCTCTATTACACTAAAAAAACACATAATTCAGAATGATTTTGATCATGGAGCCTAGTTTAAGCTGTCAAACAAATGATAGAATGGAAAATAAATTCATTGTTGAACCCTTAAATTAAAAAGCGAGAAAGTTGTCCTGTTTTCAATAACAAAAAAGGAAAGAGGAGCCAACTATTAGAATATTTGTAAAGACGCCTCAGCCTATCTCTCGGTATAGGAAGGGGCCTTTTCTTGCAGGATGCAAGGTACACAGAACACCCAACGAGGTTTTCGCTTTCATTTTGTCGTGCTATTATGATGTTACGTGCAATCATCTTGAGGCATATGTATGGTATATGACTCTTTATTTTCTCTCCCAACAAGTTTTTGATAGAAGTGATTTTGATCATTTCAAAACCATTTTCAATGTCCAAATTATCTTATATTTTTTATAAATCTTAAAAATAATGAGTCATTTAATTAATTTAATTTGATTAAATAATAATATTAATTTTATTAAAAGAAAGTCCTAAATGTAAGTATGTTTATAAAATCTGTGGATGAAGACTAATATTAGAGTTTTCTTTTCCTTCTTCTTCTTCTTCTTCTTTTTTTTTTAAATCTTAAAAACAAACTACAACCTTCAAAGTTTTTTTTTTTAATAATATAGATTAATTTTAAGATTTATTGAGAGTATAAAAATATATTCAGATATTTAAAAGTATATCAAAAAAGAAGGAAGCTCGAAGTATAAAAACCAAAATAATATTTTAACTTTTTTTAGGTCTCGTTTTGTAATTATTTGATTTTTGGTTTTGTTTTTTTTTTTTTTAAATTAAGCCTATTTTCTATCAATTTCTTATCATGGTTTGCATCTTTTTAAGTACAATGATTCTTAGCCAAATTCAAAAACAAAAACAAAATTTTAAAAACTACTTTTTTTTTTAGTTTTCAAAATTTGACTTGATTTTCTAAACCATTAGTAAAAAGTTGATAACAAAGAAAGAAATTTGGATGTGAAAATAGTATCTATAGGCTTTATCTTAAAAACAAAAATTTTAAAATCAAATCGTTATAAAACGAGGTCTTAATATTTCATTTCTTTTAAACATAGCATTCAACTGACCTTTTTAGTTGTGTTTTATGTTCTCTTTGAATATGAGATTGACGTAGATTATACTAGTTTTACAAAGACTTTATGCAATATTTGGATTCTGTAAACTTCAGAAAATAAATATATTCCAAAATCAGACGGCCACAATTAGCTTTGAACATATCCTTATCTTTTCTACATCTAACATACCACTTTCAGACAAATGAAGAAAAATAATATCAATATATATCATGTTGCCATCAAGTGATGATAGTTTATTTGACTTAAAAAACAATATATTGACCAACTTAATGTACTGAAAGACAAAAAAATTGAGAAACGAAAATTTTGGGTTTGTTTTGGTAACCATCTTGGTTTTTATTTTTTATTTTTTGAAAATTAAGTTTATGAATACTATTTTTAATTTCAAATTTCTTCTTTTGTTATCTACTTTTCATCAATGATTTAAAAAACTAAACTAAATTTTGGGAACTAAAAAAACAACTTTCAAAAAGTTATTATTTTTAGAATTTGACTAAGAATTAAACCATTATACTTAAAATAAAGATGCAAGTCATGGTAAGAAATGTGGATGATATAAACTTAATTTTTAAAAATAAAAACAAAAAATAAAATAGTTATCAAATGGGGCCTTGATTTTTCTTAATCTAGTTTCACAACAATTTAAGATCCAAACTCTGGCTTTTGAATTGAAAACATATCTTTTAATAGTCGATGTATACTTAAATTGGTAAAAGATAAAAAATTAGATTTTTTTAGTACAACAATATCGGAGTGGGGGATTGAACCTCTAACCTTCTAGGGATGGAAGCATGTCAGTATCACTACGTTAAATTACTTCAACTATAAAAAATTAGATTTAGACCGAAAACTTTTGCATATATTTTAATAGTCGTATAGGTCTACCTAGTTTTTTTGATAACCAACTAATTTTTTTTTTTGAAAACTAAACTTATAAACACTATTTGCACCGATTAATTTCTTTATTTTGTTGTCAACATTTTAAGAGTGTTTTCAAAATTCAAGTCAAGTTTTAAAAACTAAAAAAAGTAGTCTTTTAAAATCTTATTATCGTTTTTAGAATTTTTTAGAAAAAATCAACTATTACACCAAAAAGATGAATATCATGATTAAATATTGAGAAGAAAATAGATATATAATTTTAAAAATTAAAAACTAAATAATTATTAAACCCACCTTAATTAATGCATTATGTACTAAGAACAAAAATTGCCCATGAAACAATGTAGTTATTGTTATTATACACATTCCTCTTGGAAAATTGTCAGAAATAGCTCGTTTAAGTTTTTGCCTTATACAATTAACATCTTTTTTTTAACTCATAAAAATATGGATTTTCTCGGTCCATCTCGGACGAGATCGACCATGAGATTTTCGTTAAAAAATCAACTTTTTTCAATTTATCGATTGTTTGGACTTTCTTGGTACATCTCGCCAGATTATACATCGAGATTATTTGCATCTCAGAAGCATAATTAATACTGAAATTCATATATTTGAATTTTCTCGGTTAGAATCTTGAGTAGGATTAATACCAAGATTCTACATATATTCCAAATCTTACTCAATTTTTTTTTTGTAAAATTTGATCTTTCCAAAATTTAAAAATGTTGAATCAATTTAGAGAATCTATTTTGATAATTGGAAAACTCATTTGGAATTTTAGAAATTCATATAATTGTGAAAAATATAAATTGTGGTAAAGATTTGAAAAATTACATAATAATTTGATATAATATTTTGTAAACATAACTGAATTTGGAGAAAATTTGTAAATAATATAAGATTTGGATTACATAAAAAAAATTACCAAATTTCAATGTTAGCAAAGTTAATTTTTTAACTAATCCCGGTGGCCCGATATAGAAGAAGAAAAACTATTTTTTTATGAATTTTCAAAAAGTGTACTAAAATTCTAAAGGGTTATTTCTGACAAATTTTCATTTCTCTTTTTCCTTATAAAAAAAAAAAAAAAGAAAAAAAGAAAAAAAGACCACCTGACCGGCCGGATGGTGCGCTACAAAACGAGAATCTATTACTATGCTAACTATATTCCAACTTTTATTAATAAATAATCATCTCACTTCTTATGAAATGGTCAATATCCCCACTACGTTAAGTAATTACATTAAGGAAAATTTCTTCTTTTTTAAAAGAAAAAAAAAAACCATTAAGAAAATATCATTTAGAGAGACACGGCATAGAAGTTCAAAAATCTTGACATTATTAAAATGTGAACAAAAATTGTCCTTTCTTCATTATTTAGTACCAATATAATTACGAAAATCACAAAATGAAATGGTCTTCCTACTATTAAACAAGAAAAATCATCCCAAAATTAAAATTATTTTACAAACGTATCAATCACACATTAATTGTTTAAACAATTCTCAACTAATTTGTATTATAGACTAAAGAATAGAGCAAGAAGGATTAGTTTCACAAGGTACGACGACGTATGATCCAGAATAAGGCGGGTAGGGCGGGCATGGGCAAGGACAAGGGGGCGGGGCGGGCTTCTTATCATCTGGTTTTTTATCGTCCGGTTTCTTTTCCTCCGGTTTGGGTGGCGGTCCAATGCTCACGACATCAACAATCTTGCCGGCGCAAGAAATCGCCTTCCTCGTACGTTTAACTATGTCGACCGGATCCGCCGTGCCGGTCACGGATAAAGTCCCCTTGGCTTCGTCTGTCTCAACCTTGTCCACGCCTATAACCAAAATTAATTAACAAATTCAAAAAAATTGCATGTAATTCATAGAAGAAGAAGAAGGTACCTTCTATGGAAGTAACAGCTTTAAGGACTTTGGTCTTGCATTTCTGGCATGCAATATCAAGTTTCAGAACGGTTTTGGTTTGCGCCATGGGAAATTAGGAAACAATAATGGAGCTGCCTTGGGATGTTCGTGAAATTATATAGACATGGAAGCTATTTACATGGATGGGATAACGTTTTTATAAAGCCTTTGAATCTTCTTTGCCTATATGGTTATATTTCAATATTAATTAATTTTGAGGTCTCTCTATGGTTCTATTAGAGACTCTGATATCATATTATAGAAATAAATTAATCGACAATAAAAAAACTAATCCAATATTTTTTTAAAGAGGGTAGAGTTTTTTCATCTTTTATTTGTACATATGAAATTTTTTTGTTTTTGATTGAATTTTATTTAGGATAGATTATAAAAATATCTTTGAATTTTATTATTTGTTTTAAAAAATACCTCTATATTTTCAAAAGTTGCAACATTACTCTTAAATTTTCATAAACATTTTAAAATTACCTTTGAGTGGAGATTCTTTAGAAATTCTTTAGAAATTTGATAGAAATTGAGATAGGTAATGGTGTGGTAGGTGACACATAACAAAAAAATTGAATCACTGATCTACCATATTGTTTTAGGTTATTGTCATGTAGTTCTAAGTCTGGATTTTTGTTCAATAAATTTATATTTCAAAAGTAGTTTTAAAACATTTATGGATAATATTCAACATTACAAAATATAAAACATCCTTTCATACTCAAGAGAGAAATTCAAAGGTCCTCGTCATAATTTTGCGTTTTATTTAATTGTGTGTGATGAAAATTAGAGGGAAGAGAAGATTATTCAACGGTCAGATTGAGTAGTTCAACCTCTTCGATCAATAGGAGTCTTTTTATTATTATTTTTTATTTTAAATATGATCGATGGGGGATTAATCCGACGGTGGTGGAGAATCTGACTTTACTCCTTTGATTACTTTAAAGTCAGCGGATGTTGCACCCATCGTTAATTGAAGAAACTTCTTTGTCACGATAAACAAAGAAAAATAATAAAGAAATATTAAAAATTGACGTTGTTTTTTAGCAAATTAATTGGCCCAAATGACAAGTTGGATCCTTTTTTTCTTCATTTTTATATGGTCTTTCTCAAGATTTATCGTTGATCTCAAAAATGGTTGTTTATTAACTAGAAGTTAAAAGAAAAAAAAAAAACCATATGGTGTGATCAAGGAAAGAGATTAGGGATGACAATAGGGCTGAGTTAGGGTGAGGATGCACTTTTCATCTCCATTCTTGTACAGATTTTTAATCCCTGTCTCCATCCCATTCCTCGTTTTGAGGAGTCGGGGTCAGGGTCAGGAAATCCCCATTCGGGAGTTCGGATCTCTATGAGAAAAAATCTTCGCTTTTTATTTTATTATTTTTATAATTTAAAATTAACTAAATTTAATATTTATATTGAAATTATAAATTTTATATAGAAAATTAGTATTATTGTTACATATAGTTGTTTAAATTAAACATTACATGTTTTTTTTATTATAAATTAATAAAAATTAAATTTATTATATTAGTTTTTTAAAATTAAAAAAGAAAAAAACTGAAACATACTGTTTCATAATATATTATTATTATTATTAGTATCATATATATATATATATATATTAATAATTAAAAAAGTCGAGGCGGGGACGGAGATCGGGTTCGAGGTCGAGGACGGGGTAGGGATCCCCTCCCCGTCCCCGATTTAAATCCCTGATTTGATCTCCGTCCCCGATCAAATCGGGTTTTCCCACACAGGTTCCCAACCGCGTGAGAAATTTTGCCATCCCTAAAAAGATGTCCTCTTAAAAGGAGATTTGGTGTACAGGTTTGAAATCTTAAGCTTTGAATGTTAAGCTTGAGGTTAGGTTTTAGATAGTATGAGTTTAAGAAAGTATTTGGACTGTAAGATTAGGAAGCCTGTAAATGAAGTGCAAATTTATAAATCTTAAGTTTATGAAATATTATTTTTTTTATTTAATCCGTGGTTAGATTTTAAATTAGTTCAAACTTATCATTTTAATTATTTTAATATAGTTAGGTTTAAACTACACTAAAAAAATTTATAAGAATATATATTTTTTTTAATTTTGAAATAGAAATGTGACCAAATTCATAATTTTATTTAATTTATTATTTTAATAATTTAGCATTTTGACTTTACTAGACTTTGAGTTAAAATTTCATAGACTTTTGTCACTTTAACTAATTTGAAAATAATCATTTTTTACCGTAAGATGTTAACTTCAAATTGAAATAAACAAGGATTTTGGTCTTAAATTCAATTACTGAAAAATTATAATATTTTTTTTATCTAATTACATTCGAGGAATTAAAAAAAATAAAGTTTAGGTTTTAATTTTTATTTAGCCCTAAGTTATTACCAACATTTTAATCTTTTACGTTTAAAAATAATATCTTCGAGCTAGGTAAATTGAAAAATCGATAAAATATGAAAATATTAAATTAAATTAAGGCATTCTATACATATAGCTAAAATAAATATACCTAATTATACAATTGTAGTCTAATGAGCTATTATTGTATACAAAAATGTGATCCAATTTACTTTTTTAGCTCTCAACATATAAGGAATAGTTTTGAACTTTTCAAAACTATTACAAGTAAGAAAAATATATTTGAAATTCTGAAAATTGTTGGCCTCATAAATGAAAGCAAGAATTGATGAGAAGCTTTAAAGAAGAAAACAAGATATATTTGATATATATAGCACTATATATTTGAATTTTCTATAAATAAATCAGTATATATTTGATAAGTTCATGATCAATTCAATTTATATAATATATTATCTTATATACCAAACAATATATTTGATGTATATTTACATTTTTTTAGTATATTTGTAAACACGCTAAAAAATTAATCATGGTATATGCTATGTATATTTCATCTTCTACTATATTACTAATATAATCGACATATACTTGAGATCTCAATAGATAGGTGATCGATTTTCAACTAGGAAAATAGAAATAAATGAAATCTCCTAAAATGAAGGAAGCATTAATTTTTTTTTTTTTTTTTTTTAAAAAGAGAGAGAATTCAAAAAGATAAAATCTTATAATAATAATAATTAAAAAAAAAACTCCAAAAGAAAAAATAATTAAAAGAAAGAGAATGCATTTTAAAAAATATTATTATAATTAAACTAAGGGCCTTTTTGGAATGATTTAGAAAAAAACATTCGTCGGAGTTGGTGGCCGAAGGTTGGCCAACGACAGTTACTGAAGGTGGTAGTTGTAATTAGCCAGCAGCAGCCATCGTGGAAGTTGGCCGACAAACTTTCTAGATTAAAATAGAAAAAAAAAATAATAATTCATGGATTTGAATAGTGTTTATTATTCAAACCCATGAGAAAATAGCGTAGGAAATGACTTGTTAGATCCTTGCCCTAAACAATGATTGGACTCAAGATGCTTAACTCATCTAATCTCAATCCTTGAAGCAAACATCTTATAAGATGTTTTAAAAGAAGTATTTACTAGGGTTTATTTTTATTGAATTTAAACGGTTAAATTACAAAGTTTAATCTCTCCACTTTAAAATTTATGTTCACTTTGAACTTTTAAAAATAGCTAATAACTCGTTTTAAACATAGCTCAAATGACATCGGTATATGTATTACTATGAAGTACAGATACAACTACACAATACAAATACGATCGGATACGGCGATTCGTCAATTTCTAAAAAATTAAGATACGGATACGTCTAAGGATGCGTCATTTATATATATATATATATATTTTAATATATATATTTAAATAAAACGAGGATACTGATATGTTGAAGATATATTTTCTTTTTCTTTAAACAAATATAGGATATAGATAAATTTAGCATATAAGTTAATAACAATAACACAAAATACAATACAAACACTGAAATACAATACAAATAAAACAACATCTAAGATGTTAAAGTACAATAGTTAATAAAATTAATAGAAAAGTGACTCATATTGCAAAGAAGAAGAAGAATATTAGATGGAAAAGTATGAAGATAAACGAAGAACTTCTTCATTGAATTGTTGAAGATATCCAAATGGTCTATATTTTGGTGGATTTTGTGGGGATTCAAATGTGAAGATGGAGATTAGATGATTCTAGTCTAGGGTTTGGTCCGTTATTATTATTTTTTTTCCCTTTTAGTTTTGAACTCAAGTACTGAACTTTTTAAATAGGTTGACTAGTTTTAGATTGAGAACGATTAGAGGAGTTGCTTGTCTTTTTTTTTTTTTTTATTTTTTTTTTATTTTTTTTTTATATATATATAAGAAAGGTATGCGTAGAAATAGATATGTCAAATTGCGTGTCAAATACGTATCTGAAAAATATGTATCGATATCCGATACGGGACTGCTATGGGCTGCTCTTGTTTTTTTAGTAGTACGGTGTCTGTAGGATTCTATGCCTCACATGATGTATATGTGCTTTATAGTCTATTATCAATTTTGAGGTTAGAGATATGACATCCCACCCCTTTTTAAAAAAAAAAAAAAAAAAAAAAAAACTTTTAATTTTGTGTGTCAATAAATTATTGATTTTTTTAAATTTTATTGTATACCAAAAACCATTTTCCGATGTTTTTTTAAAAATTGATGAATCTACTATAGACAAAAAAAAAAAAAAAAAAAAAAA
>NW_028326001.1:0-26940 GCF_027475165.1 Benincasa hispida | reverse complement strand
TAATTACCGTAACATCCATGCGTTGATCAATGCGTTCACCTTTGCAATGAAGAGTTTTTCCGCATACGGTCATCTATGCGGTGGTCCGGTTTCCGCGTTTGTGTCCACTTCCTGTATTAGCTACAAAAATAGAACATTGAACGCATAATAACTCATAATAACGGGTTAGCCGAGATTTATCATGCCGATCGACGCAAGCTCACTTTCTCGTGAATTCCTAACACAATTGCCACATATTCTGCTTAACAACCTTTATAATTCTAAGTAAAAGGCCTAAGATGACATGCATTTCTGCATGTCATCACACCCCCAAACTTAAAATCATGCTTGTCCTCAAGCATGTGTTATACTCAAGAAATTTTAACTCACCTTCATGCTTTCCTTTACGATGACTAGCTTCTCAGAATATAATTTACACACACCTCTAACCATCACCGCAATGCTTTCCTCCACTTTGGCTGCTTCTTCAAAAAGATCTTTTCTAAGTTTAAATTCGGCAAGCCTTTGCTAAAAAACTTTTTATTCATTCACCGCAACTTTGTGTTTAGCTTTTGAGAATGCGTTCGTTCAAAATACTTCAAAATTTTGCGATGACTTATTCAAATGCAGCGTTGAACCTGGTGACGCCCTTCGTTTTAACTTACCCCCACGTGTGTCATGCGGGCATCTAACTTCGGTTGCGTTCCATATTCAACTCAATTATTGTCTCATTTGATTTGGCTTACGCCAGATAGAGAAGTTGCGCTTATGAGCTGATCCTGGCAACTTGCCTTCATTTTGGCTTGCCTCTACGTGTGTCATGCGGACATCCAACTATAGGTAAGTGCCTTTCACAGCTTAACTCTTATCAAAATGGGTTTCCCCATTGCGTTGACAGTGGAGTTATTATTCTCAAAAACTCGCTTTTTTTTTTCAAATGATCGCAATGGTATGAACGCAATTCTCCGAGACCGCTACCACCCCCAAACTTAGAGGTTGGCAGCATTCTCAGCACAAAGCTAAAAAAAAAACTTACAAGAATGTGGTAATAAATGTTTGAGCAGAAGTTTGCACAAAATAAAACTTAAGACTTTCAAAATTTGAAGAAGCTAATAAAAGTAAGGAGTGTCATGCGATGATTAATTAGAAGATACGGTGAATTATACGTACCATCATAGAAACATCGCAAAGCAACGCAATCGGGAAAGGAAGAATTTCGAAAGAATAAGGCATACAAGATAACAAGAAAAGACCTTAGGCGAAACAACGCATGTGATCATGCGTTGGAATTCATGCGATTGAAGCCATGCGTTGAAGGATGAAAGGAATTCTTCCATTGTTCTTCAAACCGAGGAGACTTATTGTTGCACTTGCAAGGAACAATCGCACCACAACCAAGAAAGCAGCCATATATCCAAAATAAAAATAATCTAAACTAAGAAAGAAAAGTAAAGATAGAGTAGCAGACGTCCCTGGAAAAATAAGGGTGTTGTCACCACAAGGAGTCTTCCATGCAGGAGATGGTTTTCAACTGCTTGGGTCATGTTGCCTTGACCATTGGAACTTCCGACAATTGTTGGGCGCATGTTCGCGACCATGTGCTTAGAATTGCCTTCAGCTCTTATGACTGATTGCCCTTCTACCTTGGGGTCAATACCGGCTTTCGGCGCATCGCTTACACTTCAATATTGTTTGCAACCTGGTCGCACAAGCTACAATACTCCCAAGATAAAAAGTTTGCTCGCAAAGACACAAAACTGAACAAACAATTATCAGACAAGTCCCTGGCAATGGCGCCAAAAACTTGATGATGGGAAATTAGACGTCAAATACTCAAACCCTAAAATCCCTTGGATGCAATATGCGATGCATGTTCTTAAGGTATGCGTTGATAGTCATGCGTTGATGGTCATACGTTGGAATTAATATGCGTTAACAGATGTATGCGATGACCATGCATCCTATCACGAGTTTTCTTGCGCTCACGCCAAGTATAATACAAACACAAGTTTCTCGGGTGATTCGAGGTCGAACACGGGGACTTGTAGCTGAATGAATGCGGTAATGTACATGCGGTGGTTTAAATAAAAGAATGATGGAGGGGTTGCTAAATTAATTCTACTTCTACTCCTAACTAACAGACAACGCAATGAAAATATACATGAGAGGTAGAGACATGACAATTCTTGACATGAAATAAGTGATTGGGAAAATAGATGAAATGCGGAGATGTTTTCATTGCAATACTTAAGAGTGACCGCAAGGGCAACCTTAGTCAACGCAAGCCATGCGATCATGCAACATACATACAATAGTCAACCACCTCCTCGGTGCGAATGCTACGGCTTCTAATGCTAGAACGCATGCGGTATATGCGATAAGTCTATAGGACCTACACATAAGCCTTTATTCTTATTTATGCGATGACAAAGTGACACACACAAATAAGGTGACCACATAATATCATACCTATTCCTAGGGTAAATGCAATGCAGGTTAACAAACAGAGCTTATCTCTAAGTTCCCCGTTCTTGTCTATGCATTCAAATCCGCTCTCTCGAGTCTTAGATTTGGGTTTTAGACTACTCTCTCAAGTATGCCTAAACTATGAATGATGCGCTCATAGGACAAGGTAACCGCATGAACTTGGCTGACCTAAGATTATTCCTATCTCTAGTGAACAATGCATACATTGCTTAATGCGACTAACCACTTACCCTCCCGGGTAGTTGGTTGTTGTTCACTTTACTCATAGACAAGTATTACATTAGCCTATAGACAGGCATTTTCGTAGCTTCACACTAAGCAAATAAGGTTACTCACACACTCACGCAATGCACTCCTCTCGGTGGGTTGCTACATGCTTCATATCCCTAATCCACATGACTAAGTATGTGATACCCAAGCAATCTCACTAAGTGTTGCAATGAAAGTAAAAATGCTAAGCAAAGAAGATGGAGATGGAGTCGAAGGAGACAGAGAAATGCATTGATAACAAATTGTATTAATTCCTTAATCACAAAATGTCATACAATACAATATAAGAAGAGAAAGGAAAATGAAATGACCGGCTGGAAGCAAGTTGTGCGTCAAGGCTGTCGGTGGTGCCATGGATGGGCGGTAGAGCTGACTCTCCCGAGATCTAGCTCCAGTCGAAGGCTCTAGTTGTCACTCGGAATGGATAGGAGGTGAAGAACTCTCAAGTGTCTTTTCATGCATTTTGTCTGGATCATAGGGAAAACCCTGGGTTGCAGGGGTAATCCTCGGACAACTTGGAATTCTTCTCATCGGCTTCTATTTATAGAGCTTGGATCGCCGACAGCATTAATGGACTGCTCTAAGTCTGACATTTGACGCATTAGTCCTTTTCTGAACCTCTACAGCTAACGGCGTGATAGGTGAAATATCAACATCATTTTTTGATTTTCCCAAGGTAGATGCGTTGATTCGTTCATTCCACCAACCTTGCGTTGATCCCTTTATCATGTGTTATCGCGTAGCCGTAATCATTCAATGACCGCATTCGCTAAATACCGCAACTCTACACGATGACCGCAATCGCTCGACGAGTGCAACTCTCATGCGATAGACCCATACGGATGATTACCGCAACATCCATGCATTGATCGATGCGTTCGCCTTTGCAATGGAGAGTTTCTCCGCATGCGGTCGTCTATGCAGTGGTCCAGTTTCCGCGTTTGCGTCCACTTCTTGTATTAACTACAAAAAGAGAACATTGAAGCATAATAACGGGTTAGCCAAGATTCATCATGCTGATCGACGCAAGCTCACTTTCTCGAGAATTCCTAGCACAATTGCTGCATATTCTGCTTAACAACCTTCATAATTCTAAGTTAAAGGCCTCTGCATGTCATCACACCCCCAAACTTAAAATCATGCTTGTCCTCAAGCATGCATTATACTCAAGAAATTCTAACTCACCTTCATGCTTTCCTTTGCGATGAACAACTTCTCAGAATATAATTTACACACACCTCTGACCATCACCGCAAAGCTCTCCTCCACTTTGGCTGCTTCTTCAAAAGGATCTTTTCTAAGTTAAAATTCGGCAAGCCTTTGCTAAAAAACTTTTTATTCATTCACCGCAACTTTGCGTTTATCTTTTGAGAATGCGTTCGTTCAAAATACTTCAAAATTTTGCGATGACTTATTCAAATGCAGTGTTGAACCTGGTTATGCCCTTCGTTTTGGCTTACCCCCACATGTGTCATGCGGGCATCCAACTTCGGTTGCATTCCATATTCAACTCAACTCTTGTCTCATTTGATTTGGCTTGCGCCGGATAGAGGAGTTGCGCTTATGCGCTAATCTTGGCGACTTTCCTTCGTTTTGGCTTGCCTCTACGTGTGTCATGTGGACATCTAACTACGGGTAAATGCTTTTCACAACTTAACTCTTATCAACATGGGTTTCCCCATTGCCTTGACATTGGAGTTATTATTCTCAAAAACTTGTTTTTTTTTTCAAATGATTGCAATGCAATGAACGCAATTCTCCGAGACCGCTGCCACCCCCAAACTTAGAGGTTGGAAGCGTTCTCACCACAAAGCTAAAAAGAAACTTACAAGAATGCGGTAATAAATGTTTGAGCAGAGGTTTGCACAAAATAAAACTTAAGACTTTCAAATTTTGAAGAAGATAATAAAAATAGGGAGTGCCTTGCGATGATTAATTAGAAGATGTGGTGAATTATATGTACCATCATTGAGAATGGCCAGATCGCCGACTCAACAAGCCTACCATTTTGAGGATTCATCTGATTAAGGGGTTGGGAACACAACTACACAAGATAGAATTCACTCCTTCCCTGAGGCAAGGGTAAGTAGATAAATTGCTCCCTTAAAGGTTGACTCCGAGTCTTGAAAAATGTGGCGCCACACCCTTTCCTAGCTCGAGAGGGGTTTAATCATAGTTTGACTTTGATCTATTGTTCATTAGAGAGATCAGTGGTACTTAAGGAGTAAGATGTAACTATAGGGGCAAAATGATAATTTGGCCTAGTTGTACTTACGAGCAATTTGTGAAGAATCATTGTATTATTGATTGGTTATATCCAATTGACACAAAAATATATGTGTAGTGCGAAGAGTGTAGTAGTCGATCTTTAGTGGAGTGTCTGACAGTTAACGGATGGTGAGTAATGTAATTAAAGAGTTTAATAAATTATTTAGGTACCGTTGGAGATTTAAGCTAGAAGTCCATGAGGTCCTTTTGGTAACTCAATAGAATTTAGTTGAGAATCAGTTTTTGGATTAATTTAAATTGTTCAAATTAATAAAGGGATTTAATTATATATGATATAATTAAGTTGTTTTAACCTGATGGGATTAAACCTATAGGTTTTAAATGGATTTATAAGAGGAAACGAGATACTAATAGGAAGGTGCAAACCTTCAAGGCTAGCCTGGTGGCAAAGGGTTATACCCTGGTAAAGGGAGTCGACTATGAGGAGACTTTCTTGTCCGTTGCCATGCTTAAGTCTATTCGGATCCTCCTATCCATTGCTTCATATTATGACTATGAGATTTGGCAAATGGATGTCCAGGCTGCTTTTTTGAATGGAAATCCTGAGGAGACCATTTACGTGGTACAGCCTGAAGGATTCATAACCCAAGGTCAAAAGCAAAAGGTTTGCAAGCTTAATCGGTCTATTTATGGACTAAAACAAGCTTCTCGATCTTGAAACATAAGGTTTGATACTGTGATCAAATCTTATGGCTTTGTTCAAAACGTTGATGAGCCTTATGTATACAAGAAAATCATTAATAGTTCAGCAGTTTTTCTAGTGTTGTATGTAGATGATATCCTATTCATTAGAAATAATGTAGGTTTACTGACTACAGTTAAGAACTAACTAGCGACCCAATTCTAAATGAAATATTTGTGAAAGGCTTAGTTTGTTCTGGGTATTCAGATCTTTAGAGATCGAAAGAACAAAATGCTACTATCTCAGACATCATATATTGACAAGATGCTTATCAAATATGCGATTCAGAACTCCATGAGGAGCTTATTGCCTTTTAGGCATGGAGTTACATTGTCTAAGGAATCATGTCTTAAGACACCTCAAGAAATTGAGGAGATGACACAGATCCCCTACGCATCTGTTGTGAGCAGCTTGATGTATGTGATGTTATGTACTAGCCCTAACATCTGCTATGAAGTGGGGATAATCAGTAGATATCAATCTAATCCAGGATTAAATCATTGGACAATCGTTAAAAACACCTCAAGTATCTACGGAGAACGAAAGACTACATGTTTGTGCCATAAGGATTTGATCCTTACTGGACACATGGACTCTGATTTTTAGACTGATAAGGATTCGAGGAAATCCACATCAAGACCAGTGTTCACTCTTAACAAAGGGCAGTAGTATGAAGAAGCACCAAGCAAGGGTGCATCGCTGACTCCGCCATAGAGGCTGAGTATGTAACAGCTTGTGAAGCTACTAAGGAAGTCTTTTGGCTCAGGAAATTCTTGACTGATCTGGAAGTTGTTCTAGATATGTAAGGCCTATCACACTTTATTGTGATAATAGTGGCTTGTGGCGCATTTTATGCCCTAGTTTATTACTTATGTACTTTGTATTTTGATTATATTCTACATCCCACTGGCATTAAGTCAAGTGGGAGATTGTTGCGGTTGATGCCCTAAATCTCGTAGGGTCTTATAGCTTGTAAACATTATTGAACAAACTCATTATGTATTTAATAAAATCTTTGATATTTTATTCATTGTCTATAAAAAAATTTATATTTTAGTTGCATTAACCACAAACTAATAAACTACATCCAAGGTTATCTTTGTAACTTAAACATGTATGTAGAGACATACGGGTGGATCATGTTTTAGTGATAACTTAATAATGGTCTGTAGTAGATGGATAAGGCTGGGTATCTTATCCTGGTGACACTACGAGTATGGTCTGCTTTATAGGTTTTACAATTGTTGTAAAGTGCTACAAATAAGCTGATCCTGATCATTCATGTATAGACATGCGAGCGGGGATATTCTATACAAATGAGTTTGTATAAGACCAGACCACGAAATGTTTAGTCTCATTATATAACACCGTTCATAATAGAGACTTACATTTTACCAGAATGACCATAGGTAACATGACCTGAATCTTGAGTGAGTCGTGAACTTCTGCCTATGAGTGCGATCCTTTGATTTGTATGGGAGAGAGTGGCCAGATCGTCAGCTCAACAAGCCTACCATTTTGGGGATTTGTCTGATTGAGAAGCTGGGAACTCAGTTACACAAAATTGAATTCACTCTTTCCCTAGGGCAGGGGTAAGTAGATAAATTGCTCCCTTAAAGGTTGATTCTGAGTCTTGAACAATGTGCTGCCACACCCTCTCCTGGCCCGAGAGGGGTTTAGTCATAGTTGGACTATGATCTATTATTCATTAAAGGGATCAGTGGTACTTAAGAAGTTAGATGTAACTACAGGGGCAAAACGGTAATTTGACCTAGCTATACTTACGAGCAATTTGTGAAGGGTCATCGTACTAGTTATTGGTTATATCCAATGGACATAGAAATATATCTATAGTGCGAAGAATGCAGCTGTCGGTCTTTAGTGGAGTGCTCGACAGTTAACGGATGGTGAATATTGTAATTAAAGAGTTTAATTAATTATTCATATACCATTTAAGCTTCAAGCTATAGGTCCATAAGGTACCCACTCAACTTCGGTAAGTGAAAGTGAATCCAAGCCCGACCCCCTTGTGGATCTGACATTAATCCTCTCAGTGACGCAACAAAAAGATCAAACTGAAAAGGAAAATGCCAAAGATCATCAAGAATTTTCCCGTGATAATTACTTTTCGTCCCAGTCCTAGGGAATTTGTTCGGTGTCTCGAAGTTTGGTAGCTCAATAGGATTTAGTTGAGAATCAGTTTTTTTTATTAATTTGAATTATTCAAATTAATAGAGGGATTTAATTATATATGATATAATTAAGTTGTTTCGATTATATGTGATATAATTGTCATAATGTATTTGAATTGGATTCATAGTTGTTAAATTTAATATAAATATGATTTATATTAAATGCCGTATAATAGAGAAAAGAAACTACAATTTATATGTATGTGATACAATATGAAAACCATAGGTTATATGTTATATTGCCTGTTTTTAAATTTAAAAAAATAAACCAAAATATTTAAAAGATATAACAAAATTTTAGAACTATCAATGATAGACGTGATAGACACTGATAGACTTCTATCAGTGTCTATCAATTCCTATCGGCGTCTATTATTGATAATTCTAAAATTTTGCTATATTTTGTAAATATTTTCGATAGTTTTACTATTTGAAATAATTTTCCATGTAATATTTGATATCACATATATATATATATATGTGTGTGTGTGTGTGTGTGTGTGTGATAAGTTAGTTTTCATATTCATATTAATATTATTATTATTATTATTTAAATAATAACTCCCTTCCCCATCTTTTCTAATGTGGGTGGTGGTTATTTATGGAAAGTAGAAAAAGAAAAAAGGCTTATTCTTCTTCTTCAAGGCTAAAAGAAAATGATTGAGATAGTAAAGAAAATACAAAAGAGTTCTTTTTTTTTTTTTTTGTCTTGAGTTTTGAACATTCTCAAGCTCCCTCCTACACCTTAACTTTTCCTTTTTAACCAAAATAGTCAAAGCCCACCACTCCTGGGTTCTCACGCTGAGAATACCAAGGTAATTTTGTGGTATTGTCCAGGTTTTGTTTGAGATGTATCTTGAAGAAGGTCTTCAAGTTGTTCGTGATCCGTCGAGGGAAAATCGTGAAGAAAAGATCTTCAAAGGTGAGGTTTCTTGAAACCCTTTCTTTTAAAGCATACTGTAATTTAGAATTAAATGCATATCTTATTATTTGTTTACTGTAAATCTTGTATTCAATAAAAATGGAATTTGGTCGATCCGCTTCCACTCAAGGTTCTCTCATTAGAGTTCCTTCACTATGGTCATCCTAATGAAATGTAAGTCTCTATTATTAACGGCGTTATATAAAGAGACTAATCATTTCGTGATCTGGTCTTATACAAACTCTTTGTATAATATATCCTCACTCATATTTATTTACATGAATGATTAGGATTAGATCATTTATAGCACTTTACAACACTTGTAACACCTACAAAGAAAGCCATATCTATAGTGTCACTAGGATAAGGTACCCAGCCTTATCCATCTACTACAGACCGTTTAGGTTATTATTTAAACAAGATCCACTTGTATGTCTCTACATACTTGTTTAAATTACATAAAATAACCTAGGATCTTAGTTTATTGGATTGAGTATATGCTTATAAAATAACACTTATTTTATTAACAACAATATGTTTATACAAAGTTTACAAACTATGAGATTACAAGGAGATTTAGGATACCAATTCCAACAATCTCCCACTTGTCCTAAAGCTTAGTGACATACATTATATTGTGACAACAGTGGGGTAGTAGCCAACTCGAAAGAACCTGATAGCCACAAACGAGGAAATCATATAGAGAGGAAGTATCACCTAATACGGGAGATAGTGCGATGATGAGGCGTGATTGAAGATCGCTTTGGAGCACAACATCACTGATCCATTTATGAAGAATCTCTCGACTAAAGTGTTTGAGGGTCATCTGAGTCTAGGTCTACGAGGCAAGTATACAATTTAATCTAGGGCAAGTGGGAGATGTGTAATGGGTATAAGGATGCCCTAGTTTATTGTATTTGTATATTTACTTTTCATGTAATGTACTTTTACATTTGACATTTACAGCTTTGGATTATTTATTGTATATACATCCCACTAATTGTAGTTTTAGTTCAAGTGGGAATTGTTGGGTTTTATGCCCTAAAACTCGTAGATAGTAAATGTAACATTTGATCGACCATCAAAGTGTTATTAATGTTTATTGCAATAAATAGTTATTATTTTTTTTTATCTTATATTAATATTGCCTAAATAACCCTAATCCAATCAAACTAACATCCTATATTGTCGTATGAGTCTTGAACTTTATGTGGAGATATATGAGGATCAGTATTCAAGATACAACCTAAAGGGTCTATAGTATATGGATAAGGTTAGGTACCTTATACTGGTGACTCTGTGGATATGACCCACTTTGTATTTGATACAAATACAATGATCCAATGCGTTTGTGTAGGGGACATACAAGTGGGGGTATCCTATTTAATGAGTTTGCATAAGACCGAACTACGAAATAGTAACCACTAGATGTAACTTCGTTGACTAGTTAGATTTCTATTTCATTTGGATGACCTAGGTAACTTAGTCTTAATCCTGAATGAGTTATGGACTCCATGAAGGATTGTACTTTGATTTTTATGGGTGAGAGTGGTCAGCTCACAGACTCAATAAACCTACCATTTTGGGGACAAGAGAGAGTTGGGAGTTGAGAACATAATTTCACGAAATGGAATTCACTTCTTCCTAACTTTAGGATACAAATATGAGTGTTCCCTTAAATGGTGTCTCCGAGACTTGAACAAAAGGTCCTACCCTCTTACTGTCTCGAGAAGGGTTTCTGTTTAATGGTTGAGCCATAAATAGGTTGTTCATTAGAGGAGCACTGGTAGTTAAGTATACAAAGGTAACCCAGGGGTAAAACAGTAATTTGACCCAGCTAGTGTTATGAACACTCATGAAGGACTAAATTGTTGTCATTGGTCTATATCCGTGGACACAAAAATTATATTTGCAGTAAGAAGAGTGCAATTATGTGTCTTTAGTAGAGTGTACCCACAGTTAACAAATATTGTTGAATTGGTTAATGAGTTTAGCCAATTAATCTCATATCGTTGGAGCATCTAATCTGTAGGTTCTTGAGTTCCTCTTACTAGCTCGTAAAAGGAATTGAGGTAACTATACTTTGAATAAAGTTTAAAATGTTCAAATTCACTTGTGGAAATAATATAATGTATAATGATACATTATAATATAAAGTTTATATTTTAATTAAACTTTATTATTTAAATTTAATTTTAGATATGATTCAAAATTAATTTATGAGATAATAAAATATTTGAAAGAGTTCAAATATTAATGAATTGGATTCATATTGAAACTATAGGTTAAAATTAATGTGTATTTGATGCACATTAAAACTATAGGTTATGAGAGAAATATAAATTGGATATGATTCAAATGTAAGCCAAATTCAATATTTGATATTTAATTTGGAGATAATTTAATTTGAGAATTAAATAATAATTTAATTTAATTTAATTTAGTTTAATTTAATTAATTGAATTAAAACTATAGATTATATGAGAGATGTTTCATTTAATATGATTTAAATGAAATCATTAATTAAATTAGATTTAATTAATGATTAATTAGTTATTTATTAATTCACAATTAAGTAAGTTAATTAATTAGATAACTCCCAGGAGTTATCTAAAAACGTGGGTGGTTCCATGTTCCTCTCCCCCTCTATCTCGATTGATGAAAAAATTGGTTTTGGTCACAGAGGAAAAAAGAATAAAAAAAATCATGCACAGAAGAATTCTGAATTTTTACTTCTCTCAAAGAAAATTCCTTCTTCATCTTTTTTTTTTCTCCAATACAATTGGCTCCCATGAACCAAAATTTACCAAAAGTTTCTCAGAGGATTGGAAGGTTGTGTTTTTTGTGATATTCTAAAATCCTAATTGGAGAGTTGGATTCTCACTTGGTTCTACAAAGGTAAAGATTTTCTATCTATTTTCTATGAACTTTAAGCATACTTAAAATAGGTTTTGAATTTACAGTAGGCGAATTGTTGTTTTTTTGGTCTTTATATTATTTCTAAATTGCCCATTGTATGGTTGAATGATATAATAAGCATATATTGTTGGATTTTATGTCCTAAAACTCGTGGTTTGTAAACAATAAAATTATTTATGAAAATTCAATAAGTTGTTATTGAATATATGAATTGCTTATTTCGTTTTAGAAATAAATCCAATAAACTAAAAGATCCATGACTATTACATGAGTATTTGAACTTGATGTGGAGACATAAAAGTGGATTAGGTTCGAGTAAATAGTCAAAATGGTCTATAGTATATGAATAAGGTTGGATGCCTTATTCTATTAACACTATTGGATGTGACCCACTCTGTAGTTGTTACAAAGAGTTGTAAAGTGTTACAAATGAAGTGATCCTAATTTGTAATGTCATGACTTGAGGAGTGGGGCATCTTGTGCAATGAGTTTGCACAAGATTGGACCACGAAATAAGTCACTCTTAATTTATAACATTGTTTACTGTTTAAGACACTATTTCAAAATGTTGACCTAGGTAACTTGACTTAAATCATGAGCTAACTATGAACTCCTATTTATTCGGGATTATCCTTAGATTTTCATAGTTGAGGGTTGGCTCAATGGCGCCAAGCCTCCCTTTTCATAGGTAAGATCGAGTAGATAGCTGGGCACATAGGGTGCAAGATAGAACTCACTCCTACCCACTCTCAGGGGTAGTAGATAGGTTTTTCCTTAAGGACTGATTTCGTATCTTGAACAAGGGGCCTCACCCTCTTATTGGCTCGAGAGTGACTCAGATTGATTATCGGATCACAAACCAATTATTCATTAGAGGGTCAATGGGACTTAAGGAACAAGAGTAATCTCGTGGGTACAACAACCTTTTGACCCAGTCGTTATTACGAACAACCTGTGAAGGGTTAACTTACTAATCATAGTTATATCAAGTGGACACAATGTATCTACAGTGAGGGGAGTGCAACTACAGGGTTTAGTGGAGTGACCCACTAGTTAACGAAAAGGGTTAATTCGGTGTAAAGAGTTTAGCCGATTAATCTCGGATCGTTGGAGCCCATGATCTGTAGGTCCACTAGGTCCCCCTACTAGCTCACAAACGGATTAGTCTTAGAATAGCACGATCAGTTGATTTGAAATGTTCAAATTAGAATTAAAGGAATTTGGTAATTATATGTGATATAGATACACATTTTATTTCAAAATTAAACGAAATTGGAGAATCGATTATTATTTAAATCATGAATAGGGATCCGTGGTAGTGGAGAGATTGATGGATTAATGTAATATTTAATATTAGATTAATAGAATTAATTAAATTGTTTAATTAATTATTTATTATTAATTTTATTAGAAAATTAGTTTTGAATTAATTTTGTAAAATTAATATAATTTCAATTGTAATTATAAAATAAAAACTGAAAATTGAATTTTATTTTGAAATTAGTTTCAAAATTTAAAAGGTTAGATTTTTCCACTAAAAGCTCAACGAGCTCATTCATAATCCACTTCTTTTCTTAGTCAAAATTCCAAGCATGTGCTGGAATTCATGTAGCATTTTTTCTTACATGATGATCATGCAATAAATACTGAAGAGTCTGAGTGGAATTCTTCATGCAATTGCTACCGAAACTCTGAAATTTTGTCTGTTGAAGAAGAGTTCTTCGAGCTGAAAACTAGTACCATATCCTCCAAATTTCCTTCAATTCAAGCTTATTTTGAGTCCCACGACTCAATCTAAGGCACCTAGAGGATAGTAGGAAAGGTCTTGTGGTAGTCGCAAGCTGAATTCAAGGAGATTGCAGCTAAAATCGTGATTTAAGGTGTTCTTCAAAGGTATGTCATGAAACCCTTTTTAATCTCATGAGCATGCTTAATCTAAAGCCAAAATTAATGAATTAGAATGCTTAATGGTCTTCTTTTACTTCCGATGCTTGCTTCCTCAATCCAACAATTGATATCAGATAATAATTAAGCATTCAATTCAGTTTAACTTTGGCTTGGTGGGTGTTGTTTCATAAGTTGCATGAAAATGATGAACTGATGTGATTTCTCTGAGTTTTGGCATTGTTTTTTTTTTTTTAATTATGTTGTAATTTTTTAATTGACTCTTGTTTAATGAGTCTTAATGTGTGTTTAAATGTTTGTAATTTGTATGGAGTTATTAGAGTTGGAATTAGGTTGTAATTGAAGAAAGAAATGAAGAAGGTCAAGCAGTAGGAACCAAATTTTCAGCCTCTGCTCAAAACTCGATGCTCGATGCTTAGAAACTCGATGCATGATGCCTTACTCGATGAGCAACTTGATGGTATTTTGTGAAATACTAGATGCACAATGCCATACTCGATGATGCTCAATGCTTATACTCGATGGTATTTCGTTAAATACTCGATGAATGATACCATACTCAATGGTACTCGATGCTCATACTTGCTGGTATTTAATGAAATACTCGATGCATGATGGTGTTTGAAGGCATACTCGATACTTGATGGCATACTCGATGGTTCTTTGCCTGGTTCAGCACAGTTTTGAGCATTGCAGGTCCAGTTCAAGGTGGTACAAGCATTCCAGAAGTGTTTTGAATTCGATTTTTGTTGATTTTTGTAATTTTAGGCCTTTGCTTGCTTGAAAGTGCCAAAACAAAATCATATTAGTTTGTGTTTAATTATTTATGCATGTGATGTATGTTATAATTAAATAAATCTTGTATATGCATATAGTATGCCATGTAGATTTTAAATCCCACCATAGGAAGCATGTTACATATATTAAAAGTATGTTATAAAATATTATATTATATAGTATGCGTGCATAGGGTTTCAAATGTTTTAATATAAATGTTATATTAAATATTGAATGCCTTTGATGTATGTTGTGGATGGATTGCATGTCTAAAATTTTGTAATTTGTTATAAAATTGGGTTAGACATTTAAAATCCATATTAAAAATAAGTTGCATATTCACGTAGGTTAATCACCTATTTTAATAGTTAAAATAGGTCGACATCTTGTAAAATATAGTTACAAACTTAACCGATATATAATCCTGTCTAAGGCTGGGGATATTTAAGTTGATGGTCTACGGAACACCTCCTACCTGGGGATTATGGCCGAATAATTGAGCGTTGTTAACCGACTTTATGAGAAATACGTGAGCGATGTGAGGTTTTAAGAACTTGTTTATCACCTAGACATCATAGGTTAAATCCAAATATAAACATTATACTTGGATAAAAACCTAGACTTAGGTTGTTTAATTAGCTGGAACAAACCTGAGTAAAATTATACCCAAATAAATGTTAGGACACTTTAGTGGGAGTTTAATAGCATATATGATATGTTATTAGAACACTTCAGTAAGAATTTAAAATACTTCAATGAAAGATTAATAACATATACGATATGTCATTTTTAGCTCTCGTGTCCCTAAGAGTTCACAATCTCAATCCATGTTTCATTTCATGTCACCCTAGGAGTGACCTCTATTCGGAAAGCAAGTACATGAATCGAAATTATGGTGAATAAAGGAAGTTATTAACAGCAAAATCAAAAGTGATATTTTGATTTTCGTTCTCACGTCCTAAGAATTTCACACTGTGAGATTTATTGATGCTTTGTGTCACCTTGTGAGTGACCTCTATTCAGAAAGTGTTTGTATAAGTCAATATCAAGATGAATGAGGGGAAGTTGTTCAATGTAAAATCACATATACAATATATTGATTTCAATTCTCACGTTCTTAGAAATTCACACTGTGAGATGCATATGACGCTTGTGTCACCCTGAGAGTGACCTCCATTCGGAAGGTGTTTGTATGGGCCAATATCAAAATGGATGGGAGAAGTAGTTCATGGTAAGTGGGTGAAGGATATGTGTCATACGGTCTCTTCTATTTATTTGGATCGTGAGATTCCTATGTTGTGCCTGCTTGTCGTCTTTAAGTCGACATCGCATTTTAACAACGACTATCCCCTCGGAGGGTTGTAATATAGGATTCGGAACAACTCAAACTCCAGAAATGGATAAGATTTCTTAGGTCGTTTTCAACTTTGACTTTCCAATTTGGTAGCATAGTTTGGCCCGACTTCTGAGGTCTGAAAATAGAGGAGTATACTTACGGAATTACTAAAGTGTTAGTAATTTCTGACAAAAAACGGTAACTAAATAACTATCAGAATATGAGTTATTTTGAGGATAGTATTTAGTCAAGAATGTCTTGTTGTAGTATCATTGCAATAATAATAATAATAATAATTTTGGGTACATTATTACTTTGCTAAAACTTAATTGGGTTTAAAAAGCAATTCACTGATAAAATTTGTTTATATTTTTCAGAATGACGAGTTCTTTAGTACAATTGTTGGCATTTGATAAACTTACTGGGGATAATTATGTCACGTGGAAAACAAACTTAATTACTATACTGGTGATAGATGACCTACGATTCGTTTTAATAAAGGAGTGTCCTCCCGTTCTTGGCTCAAATGCAAACCGAAATGTTCGGGATGCATACGATAGATGGATATGGGCTAACGAGAAAGAAACATCACGAGACTGCCAGGCAGATTATGGAGTCTCTACGTGGGATGTTTGGACAACCATCCTTCTCCCTAAGGCATGATATTATCAAATACGTTTACAACTGTCGTATGAAAGAAAGGGCCTCTATCAGAGAACGTGTCCAGGACATGATGGTCCATTTCAACATGGAAAACGTAAATGGTGCTATCGTTGATGAGAAAAGTCAAGTTGGTTTTATTCTCGAATATTTTCCGAATAGTTTCTTGCAATTCTGTTTGAATGCACTTGTGAATAAAATAGAGTATAACTTGACTATGCTTCTCAATGAGCTATAGGCTTACAAAACCATGGTGAGGGCTAAAGGACTAGAATTATAAGTAAATGTTACTACTGCTAAGAAAAGAGGATTGTCCTCTACGAAGCCTGATATTGCTTCTTCTTCAAAGAATAAAAGTATTCCAATAAAGAATAATAAAGGTAAAGGAAAAAAGAAACCTACTGGTAGAAAAGGCAAGACAACCTTGTTTACTTTTGTTATTGTAATGAAAGTTATTTTATCCTATTGTAAAGAAAAAATTGTTTAAACTTTTTGTTATATATGAAATGTTCATTAGCAAAAGTTATGTTTGTTCTATCGTAAAGTAGCTTTTGTTAGAACCAACCTAGTTAAAAAGCCATTTTCAAATATTTAGATATTTAAAAACGGCTAGCAAACAATAAAGGCAAATAGTTATTTAACCTAAATAACAAGTTCAAAACACTTGAAAGATTCAAAGTGTATAAAACTTGTTAGGTAAAATAAAATTCAGAATACTTTGATTAGATCAAGGTAAGGAATATAGAAAGTTTGAGATTTCTAGGGCTATTCTAATAGAACATGAAATCAAGTGAAAAAATTTCTACACCTTGTTGGCTTAATTTTTTTTAAAAATGTTCCATAAAATCAAATATTGTCAATAAATAGTTATTGATCAAAACTGATACTATAACAAAAGTTGTTTGAGCAGATCATACCCATCTACTCAAAGAGTTGAGGGTGCCTCGATGTAGTGGGGGGAATGTATGACTTCCTAGCCATTATTGAGAAACAAGAGTTGTGAAAATAAGATGCATTCCCTATATAGTTTACTAAGAACTCCATTGTATACTAACGTGTTTACTGTGATTCTCTCGGCTAAAGTGTTTGAGAATCTCCTAGGAAGACTAGAACTACAAGGTATATACCCTAGTGCAAGTGGGAGAAAAACCCACGGGTATGTGATGCCCTTGTTTATTGTATTTCTTCGTAGAACTCAAAACGTCAGTATTATATATTCTATATATATGTTACCACTGGAGTTTCAGTCCAAGTGGGAGTTTGTTGGGTTTTGTATCATAAAACTCATAGTTTGAAACAATAAACTTATTTCTGAAAATTCAATAAGTTGTTACTGAATATATGAATTGCTCACTACAAGAATTTTGGGCTTTAATTTCGGTTGGAAAAAGTGAAACCGAATGTATAATGTCGGTTTTGGCTTTTTTAAAAAAAGCGGATCTTTAATGTTGGTTTTAAACCGACATTGTAGGTATAGTTTTAATGTCAGTTAGATCCGGGTTTTTTTTCCTTCAAAAAAAAAAAACAAAACCCATTCCCCCCCATTTTTTTCATTTCCTGCTTCTATCCCTATCTATCCTATCTATCCCTTTTCTAAACCCTATTTTCTCCATCAGCCACCTCCTCCCCAGTCCCCCCCATTTTTTTTCTTACGAAAATGATATTAGGTTACATTTTGTTTCTCTCCTTTCTCTCTTAGATTTCAGACAAACTTTCATAGAGGGCGAAGAGAACTGAAACCGAAAGCTATCAAAAATGGCAACCAAAAATGCCAAAAAAGCTAATCTCTTGGATCATCACTCCCTCAAACACCTACTCGATGAATATGTTTCTGAGGTAGAGAAGTAAGAGATATGTGGAACCAACGAGAAATGGTAGAACTCGTAGATAGGTCGGCAATGCCGGTCCATGTAGTACCAATTTGAAATCAATTTTTCATCTTTTCGTACTCCCGATGCCATTGATAACTAAGCAACCGGAGTCATAGTCGATGCTTTAAGAAGATTCCAATGATGATTGAAAAAATAAATTGAAGAAAGAACAGAGAGATTGGTAGAGATATGAAGGATTTGAATATGTTTCTGAGGTAATTCAATCTGCAATTTCATTCCCCCTTTTTTAGATCTTTTTCGCATCAATTTTAATCTAGGTTTGAGCTTTTTCCTTGCATATTGTCACCAGCCATAATGAAGGATTTGAATATGAAGGATTTGAATCTGTTTCTGAGGTAATGCTATTTGGCTACATTTTAGTGTTTCGTCATTCATCTGTACTTCTTAGGGGAGAGAGGAATACTAGAGCATTAGAGATTTGGAGAAAGACTTTATTGATGTTTGATTCGTTGTTAGTTCATGTCTCTCTAGAAAGTGTCAAGCTGAAGAAAAAGAAGAAACACAAGAGAACAGAAAGGCCCAGGTTGGTAATTCTTTTGACATTTTTTTCCAGCACTATTTGTTACATAAGTGTGCCATATTCAGATATTCCAATCCTGTAGATGGTAGCAAAACTGCATGGAATACTGAGACCATTTCTACTTTGGAGAATGAAATCTGATGTCGAGCTAATGCTCCCTCGGAAGAAAGAAATCATAATATATTGGTTATGATTGAAGGTAGCACTGTTTTTAATCTAATTGTTATAGATAGATTCTATAACCTGTGCATCAACTTCTCTTGTTGTCATAAATATTATTTATATATTTAGATATATATCTCCGCCCAAATCCCTCCCCTCTCGCTCTCGCTCTCACTTTTCCTAATAGTCTCTGTAGCGCAGCCCTCTCGCTCTCGCTCGTCCCTCCACTCTCGCTACTCTCGCTCTTGCTCATACCTTCGCTCTCGCCACTCTCGCTCTCGCTCTCGCATATAAATTTCATGGCTGAAAATATAGTTAGCTACGTGTCGTGGTTGTTTGTTCCACAAATAGTCCATGTGTGCTCAATTTGAATCATGCCTTTTTGAGTTAATCCTACTGGTGGCCGCTTTATGTTTATTGTGTGGTGGTTTAATATTTGGTGATTGATCCTTGTTAACAAGAATTATTGGTACAGGAAGTTCACTTTGGGAAATTGATAGTCTTCGACACCATTATTGTCCTCCTATTTCAAGGTATGCAGTTTAATATTGATCCAGAAACTTCTGTTGCTTTGGATTTCATACTGAAAACTAGTCCTTATGTTCTTGTAGGTTAGTTTTATGCCTAGTATCCCCGTACAATCAAGTGTGTGAAGTGTTCAAGAGAGAGCTTGGCATGACACCGGATAAGGTATATTTACTTGGCTAAACCTGTTTCATATAATCAGATTATGCATTCATTCTGTTGTATGGAGATTACTTTTGCAATCTGACAGAAGCTGGTTATCTTGATTGTGTTACTGTTACATATGAGTTGGCACTTCTGTTTTCTGTATTCTAATCACATTATAGCACGTTTTAATATGCGTGACATATTGAAGTTTCATTAACATTTGGCCTTTCATATGATTATATAAATGTGGTTATGGTTATAATATTAATTTTTCTCCTTGGATCAGAGTCTGCCTGAGGTTAAATTCTTAATCTCAAGCACATTACTTGTTAAGTTGAAGTTAAATTCTAAATCTTTCCAATTCTTCTGTAGTTGCTGGATGAGCTAAAGAAGAAGAATCCTGATAATGAAGTCCATCTCAACAACGTATATTACATCTCTTAATCTCTCAAACCCTCCCAAATTTGTAGACAAATAAAATTGTGTTGCCCTTACACGGAAGATTCTGTTGCTCTTGTAAAATCATAATCTTTGTATTACTTGTAATTTGTGTTTTCAAGGCTTGAATTATTGTACGCCTTTTAAATTATAATTCTATAGCAGAATTTGTGGTTTAAATGTAATAGATTTACAATCCATACATGAATAATGTCATAGCCATAGTGTTCGATGATGATGTGTCATGTTATACTTTTTTACTGAAAAAATTGATTTGGCAAGGGAACTTTAAAAAATGGACAATAATTGACAAAATGGACAGATTTTGGCTTCAATGTCGGTTAAGAATCCCAAAAAAAAAAAAAAAAAGGCTTTAATGTCGGTTGCAACCGACAAGCTTTAATCACTAAAGACCTTTAATGTCGGTTGCAACTAACATTAAAGGCTGTGTTATTGGTGTTATTGTAGCCTTTTAATGTCGGTTTAAAACCGACATTAAAGGCAACCGACATTAAAGGGCTTTAATAACACTAACTTTAATGTCGGTTGCCAACTGACATTACAGCCCGAATTTCTTCTGGTGGCTTATTTCGTTTTAGAAATAAATCCAATAAACTAAAAGATCCATGACTATTACATGAGTACTTGAACTTTATGTGGAGACATAAAAGTGGATCAGGTTCGAGTAAATAGTCAAAGTGGTCTATAATAAATGAATAAAGCTGGGTGCCTTATTCTGGTAACACTATTGGATGCGATCCACTCTGTAGTTGTTACAAAGAGTTGTAAAGTGCTACAAACGAAGTGATCCTAATTTGTACATGTTATGACATGAGAAGTGTGGGTGTCCTGTGCAATGAGTTTGCATAAGATCGGACCACGAATCAAGTCACTCTTACTTTATAACGCTGTTTACTGTTTAAGACTGACTATTTCAAAGCAATGACCTAGGTAACTTGACCTTAATCCTGAGTTAACTACGAACTCCTGTTTAGTCAGGATTATCCTTAGATTTGCATAGCTGAGGGCTGATTCAACAATGTCGGCTCAATAAGTCTCCCATTTCAAGGGAAAGACCGAGTAGATAGTTGGAGACATAGGGTACAAGATGGAATTCACTCCTACCCGCTCTCAGGGATAGTAGAGAGGTTGTTCCCTTAAGGACAAATTTCGAGTCTTGAGCAAGGGGCTTTACCCTCTCATTGGCCTGAGAGGGTCTCAGTTTGAAGATCAGATCACAAACCAATTGTTCATTAGAGGATTAGTGGGACTTAAGGAACAAGAGGTAATCTTGCGGGTAAAAAGGCCTTTTGACCTAGTCGTTATTACGAACAATCTGTGAAGGGTTAACATACTAATCATGGTTATATCGAGTGGATACAATATAGTTACAATGAGAAGAGTGCAACTATGGGCTTTAGTGGAGTGACCCACTAGTTAACGAATGAGGGTTAATTCGGTGTAAAGAGTTTAGCCAATTAATCTTGGATCGTTAGAGCCCATGATCTGTGGGTTCACTAGGTCCCCCTACTAGCTCACAAATAGATTAGTTTTAGAATAGCATGATAAATTGATTTGAAACATTCAAATCAGAATTAAAGAAAATTGGTAATTATATGTGATATTATTACACGTTTAATTTTGAAATTAAACGAAATTGAAAAATCGATTAATATTTAAATATGATTTAAATCATGAATAAGGATTCATGGTAGTGGAGTTGGTGATTAATTAATTTAATATATGATATTAGATTAATTAGACTTAATTAAATTATTTAATTATTTATATATTATTAATTTTATTAGAAAATTAATTTTGAATTAATTTTGTAAAACTAATATAATTTCAGTTGTAATTATAAAATGAAAACTAAAAGTTGAATTTTATTTTGAAATTAGTTTCAGAATTTAAAAGGTTGGATTTTTCCACTAAAAGCTCAACTAGCTCATTCACAATCCACTGCTTTTCTCAATCAAAATTCTAAGCATGCACTGGAATTCATGCAAGATTCCTTCTTGCATGATGATCATGCAATAAATACTGAAGGGTATGAGTGGAATTCTTCATGCAATTGCTACCGAAACTCTAAAATTCTGTGTGTTAAAGAAGAGTTCTTCGAGCTGCTGAAAACTCTGAAATTGATCTACATCATATTTTAGCATAACTCTAATAAATCCAATCAGTTTTAACAAAATTTAAATTAACTCCATTTAACATCTAATTTTGCAATGATGCTTCAATGATTTAGGACAAAAGCTACCGAATGGTGATCAATCGCCCCTTCACTAAACCGAGACACTCTCAACCAAACATTATACCAGAATAACTCTTATTCCTATAACAATTAGTCACCAATGATTTGGTCAAGAAATCATTGACTAGCTTAACAATTTCTCGCAAGTGTAACCCTTCATTTTAGATCCTATGTTGCCAACTGAAGGGAAAAATTGATTGACGCAAAAAACTAAAGCGATCCTTTCGTTTTCTAGAGTTCGCCCTGATATTGGCCTAATGCACAAACCATTCGAATGGGGACACTCCCAGAGCGCCTCAAAGTCGTGCAAAAAGGTCCCACAATGCAAACTAATGAAGGAGACTGTAGAACATGTTGTCGCACATCCCTCTCCCACTTACTATAAATACTCTCTCTATTTACCTTGATATTGACCCATGCAAATACCATCTAAAGGGGGCGCTCCCAGGGTGCCTCAAGTCCAAGCATGAATCTCACGGTATGAACTTTATGGGAGACATGTCGTATACATCTTTTTCCTCCCACTGAGTATTTTAAAACCTAGAGTTTCTTACTTAGATAAATTCAGCTAATTAATTTAAATAAATGATTGTTAACTTTGCCCAAAGTAACTATTACATTGGATAGTTTAACAATAATTATTCTTGTTTATTAAACACTTTAATAAACCTTAAGCATTCATTGCGTGCTTATAATATAATTATCTAATTCACCTTCCAGGTCGGTTTCTAAATAGGGGTGTTCCATTTCCGTTAGCTTAAAAACCCCAACCTTAGACAAAACCTTCTTAGACAAAAGTCCCTTATAGATAATTATATTATAAATTTAATTTTTTTGTTCAATCCATTCTAATCCCATTAAATGGAATTAAAAGATTAAACCTATTTCTAATCATATTAGCAATAATGTGAAGATAGGTCTAAAGGTGAAGTTAATTTTAAACTATTTTAAAATTAATTTAACCTATGTTTGCATGCAACTCTTTATTATAGATTTTAATTCTAATTTCATTTTAATTTATAACTATTATAAGGTTGAATGAAATAATTAAAGTCTATTTCCATGCATCTAATGACATAGATTTTAATTCTAATTTCATTTTAATTTATAAGTGGTGTCATGCTTCATGCATTCGATTTTCATTACTACTACATAACAATTATATAATAAAGTAATGAAAATAAAATAACATCCATCCATTCAGCTAAGCTAAGCTGTTATTAATGCAGGCTATCATATCATATAACTATTATATAAATGATGCATGACCATGTTTTTCATTAATAATATAACACTTATATTATACTAATGAAACTATATAAAACATGCATTTATAATATTACTCTTATATTAATAAATAATGAGCATGTTGAACATTCATACAACTATATATATAACGTTTATATTAAATATGATGCATGACTAATGTTTACTCTAAGGTAAGATTTTAAATAAAACTATATGACATACATTATGACATAAATAATTTAACCATACATCAAATGTAAAAATTAATTTAAAACAGCAAATTAATCGAATTTTGGCACCCCTGAAAAATATAATTAAATTAATATATCTAATTTATATTAATCTAATTAATAAAATAAATTAAATATTAAAATTATAGGAGAAAGCTGCCAAGATACCGGTGTTGGGCTTGAACACACAATCTCAAAGACAAACACCATGTGCGCTAACCTCCTCGGAGCGTAGCGATGCTACGGAAAGTGAGTCTCGTCCGCCTCGTATCGAAGTCAGCGCTGCGGCGCTAAAGCACTAATGCAGTAGATCAATTCGATTTGGCACCGAATTCCATCGTTCTACTGGTTTAGGAAAGCAAGCAGTGGAAGAATTTAGCAACAATTTAAGTATGTTCATATAATATAAAGAGGGTTTTAGAAATACCTTTGAAGAACACCTTTGATCTTTAAATCCAGCTTCAATCTTCTCAGCTATTAAGTGTAAAGCACCATGAGATCTTCCCTACTATTCTCTAGGACCTTAAGTTGAGTTGTGGGACTCAAAATGATATGAATTTAGGAAAGAATTTGAGATGAGAAAAGCAATTTTCTGGGTTTGTTGAAGAGCACTTCTTCAACCTCTCCAATATGAAAATCTCATCTGCATGGCCATTTCTTCAGCTCAAAAAGATGTGTTTTAAGTAGAAGACCCATGCAATCAGATTGCACAAGCATATAACAACTCATACTTCAACTTTGTGAGTGGAATTTTGGTGGAAAGTGAGTCAAAACTCAAGAATTGGAAAAACCCACTAAATGAGTTTTTTTTCTAATTTTCCAATTTTTCAATTAATACTCAATTTTAATCAAATTAAAATTGATTATTGAATTTCCAAGAATTGAAAATCAATTCTTTTAAAATTGATGGGCTCATGGGCTAAACTATTTAAACCAAATTAAAACTGATTATTGAATTTTCTCATTGACCTACAGATCATAGGCTCCAACGATCCGAGATTAATTGCCTAAAAATCTTTAAACCAAATTAACTCTCATTCGTTAACTACCGGGTCACTCCACGAAAGTCGAGTAGTTGCATTCCCCTCACTGTAGATATATTGTGTTCATTCAATATAACCATAATTAGTAAGTCAACCCTTCACAGGTTGTTCGTAATAACGATTAGGTCAATAGCAGTTTACTCCCGAGATTACCTTTTGTTCATTAAGTTTCACTGATCTTCTAATGAAAAATTGGTTTGAGATCCAATCAACAAACTGAGTCCTTCTCGGGCTAATGAGAGGGTGAGGCCCCCTGTTCAAGACTCGGAGTCAGCACTTAAGGGAACAACCTCTCTACTAACCCTAAAAGCAGGTAGGAGTGAATTCCATCTTGTACCCTATGTCACCAGCTATTTACCCGATCTTACCCCTAAAATAGGAGGCTTATTGAGCCAACGCTATTGAGCCAACCCTCACCCGTGCAAATCTAAGGATAATCTCGAATAAACAGGAGTTGATAGTTAGCTTAGGATTAAGGTTAAGTTACCTAGGTAATCGTTTTGAAATAGTCAATCTCAAACAGTAAACAACATTATAAAGTAAGAGTGACTTATTTCTTAGTCCGATCTTATACAAACTCATTGCATAAGACAACCTCACTCCTCATATCTCCACATGAACGAATTAGGATCACTTCGTTTGTAGCACTTTACAATGATTGTAACAACTACAAAGTGGACTGTATCCAATAGTGTTACCAGAATAAGGTACCCAACCTTATTTGTATACTATAGATCATTTTGGCTATCTACTCGAACTTGATCCACTCTTGTGTCTCCAGATAAAGTTCAAGTACTCATGTAATAACCATGGATCTTAAGTTTATTGGATTTACTTGTAAAAAAAAATGAGCAATTCATATATTCAATAACTATTTTATTGAATCAAATTTCAATAATATTTTTATTGATTAACAGAATAAGTTTATTGTTTACAAACCACAAGTTTTAGGACATAAAATCCAACACGTTCTTTATCTTGATCATCAACAACGCTTGCCACAAACATGACTCAGACTTTATAGGCTCGATAACAGTAAAAAAAAAATGCCAGAAAAAGGGTTCTTACACAACTTTAATCAAATTAAAGAAATTAAATCTAAGATGCCAAAATCCGAAGACGCTCAATTGCAAACCCCACAATAAAAATTGTAGAAAACATTCATCACATCAAAATGCAGAATGTAAAATCCCACTTATATTCTGATTTTCTAAACAAATTGAAAAATAAAATGGCTCTGATACCAATTAAATGGATTGAATCCCAAGCGAAAGTGTGTAAACATCGTACACTTTAATTTTCAATTTGAGATCAAACAAAAAAACTTAGAGAAACATATGAAATTTATAGGATAAATAGTAAATCAAATTACACAGCATACTTTGAGAGGATAAAAGGAGAAATTGGGACTTACCCTTGTAGAATACCCAATCTTCATATATCCTCTTCTAATCTCACAAATGGATGTGATCCTGGTCTCACTTTCACGATCGCAGCAACCACAATGGAGATGGATGTCCTTTGGGATACCACCAAAAGGACTTCCTTGTTATACTCAAGGAAGAGAATCGATGCAGAGTTGTGGGCTTGCTATCGATTGATTTTTGGAAAAGGGAATGGAAGATTTTGTAAAAGAATTCACAGAAGTTTTTTTTTAGAGAACTTCCAGAGAGGAGGTCTTGCATGAAGCCTGGGGAGGAAGAAGGAAAAAAACCACCTTTCTGTGAAAAACCAAGGAACTCTCACCACGTATTAAGAAATGATGAAAGATTAAAGGATAGGAGGTTACCAAATTAACTTCCTCCCTTATTATTTAATATTTAAATTAAATAAAAAGAATTATTAATAAAATTATATGTTATATCACATATAACATATAACCTATAGTTTACATGATATCACATACAACATAACTTATAGTTTATAAATCTCTCACATAACCTATAGAATTAATATGAATCAAATTCACATTAATTTTAAGCTAGTTTTTATATGAACCATATTCATATAATTAATATTTGAATCATATTCAAATATTTATTTCTCTCATTAAAACTTTA
>NW_028326000.1:0-27009 GCF_027475165.1 Benincasa hispida | reverse complement strand
TAAATACCTCACCCCCAAATTTAAAATAAGGCAATGTCCTCATTGCCAAAAGAAATTAAAATAAGTCATGCGATGGTCATAGAATGCATTGTAAAGAGAGTTTGAAAGAAAGCTAGCAAACTCCTAACTTCTAGAAATATTTCATGAGGTGACTATCTTAAGATTTAAGTTGACTCTAGTATAGACGAAAGACATAGAAGCATAGTTTACATCATTGAAATCATACTTGGTGAAGAAACAACATGTGGTAAACTACTAAATTTATCTACTCGGCAAATGATTGCGATAATCAGGTAGGATGCAGTGATAAAACTTTGAAAATTAAAATGCAATGTGATAGCGCAAAATTTGAAATAAAGATAAGGAAGAGTACACCCCCAAATTTTGCGCTGTCGCCCGCATTGAGTATTGATGCATCCATCCCTGCGGCGATCTTTGCTTCTATGGATTGCGGTGATGGAATCAGAATATTTGCTTCTTCTTGTAGTATCTTGCAATTCTGTGTCTTAATCCTTGTAAACAGACAAAGAGAAGGTCAAATGATTTCAAAACAAAACAACAATTGTTTTTTTTTTTTAGAGAAAGATAAGTAAAATACAGATAGTAGTCACGTGAAGAAGATTTAAATGTTCAAGAGTTGAGTAAGGGATAGTTTAGGTTTTTCAACTTTGCGGAGGTTGTTTCTGGCTGAAAATCTCCTCCGTAATATGCTTTGATCCGTTGTCCATTAACTTTAAATGTTCGATTGTCGTCGTCGGTGATTAGTTCCACCGCATCATGTGGAAATCCCTCTTTGATGATGAAGGGACCGAACCAGCGTGATTTTAATTTTCCTGGGAAGACCGCAATCTTGAGTTGAAGAGTAAGGCCTTCTGCCCGATTTGGAGGTTTTTAGCGCATATGCATTTATCATGCCAATGCTTGGTGTGCTCTTTATAAATCTTCGTATTCTCATATGTGTTGATCCTCCATTCTTCTAGCTTGACTAGCTGCAGTTTCCGCGCTTCTCCTGCTTTCTTTAGATTGAAATTCAGTTTCTTGACCACCCACAATGCTTTATATTCCAGCTTCAAAGGCAAGTGACACGCTTTGCCGAATACCAACGCATAAGGGGACATACCTATAGGTGTTTTAAATGTTGTCCGGTCTGCCCATAATGCTTCATCAAGCTTCATTGCCCAATCCTTTCGCGAAGGTTTGACTACCTTATCAAGTATCAATTTAATTTCCCAATTGGACACTTTAGCTTGGCCATTTGTTTGCGGATGGTATGCGGTGGCCACTTTATGGAGGATATTGTACTTACGCAGTAGCTCCTTTATATTATGGTTGACAAAGTATGATCCTTCATCACTTATGATGGCATGGGGAGTGCCAAAACGCGTGAAAATATTTTTCTTCAGGAACTGGGAGACTACTACCCATCACTTGCGGCGCATGCAATTGCCTCTACCCATTTGGAGACATAGTCAACGACTAATAGAATATAGTGCTTACCATTTGAAGGAGGGAATGATCCCATGAAATCAATCCCCCATACGTCGAATAGTTCCAACTCCGCGATAGTATTCATCGGCATTGCATTCTTCCATGAAATGTTGCCAGTGCGGTGACATCGATCACATTTCATTGTGTAGTCAGTAACATCCTTAAATAACGAAGGCCAAAAGAATCCACTTTGTAAAACTTTGGCTGCAGTACGTTGTCCTCCAAAGTGCCCTCGATATGGCAAATCGTGGCACTGCGATAATATGCATTGTTGAGCAGCATCTGGGACGCATAATCAAATGATTTGGTCTGCACCTCTTTTATACAGATTCAACTCATACCAATAATAGTGTCTGCATTTATTCTTGAGCTTCTTCTGTTGTTGGTAGGTGTAATCTTCAGGAAATTATTCATAAACCAAATAATTAATGATGTCTGCATACCAGGGCAGTTCTTCTATGCGAAACAGCTGCTCGTTTGGGAATGTAGCACTCACTTCAGATTCATTGCGGTCAACCTCAGGATTTTCTAGTCTGGACAAGTGATCCGCAACTTGATTCTCTGTCCCCTTTCAATCAATTATCTCGATATCAAATTCTTGAAGGAGGAGAACTCATCTGATCCATCTCGGCTTTGCGTCCCTCTTTGTCATCAAATATTTGATTGCCGAGTGATTAGTATGAATGAGTACCTTGGTTCCCAACAAGTATGCCCGAAATTTTTCCAACGTAAAGATCACAGTCAGGAGCTCTTTTTCAGTGGTGATATAATTAATTTGAGCAGGATTCAGAGTTTCACTCGCATATGCGATGGGGTGCAAAATTGTTTTCTTCTTTCGAGCTAGTGCGGCTCCCATCACATACCCACTTGCGTCACACATGATTTCGAACGGCAGTGTCCAATCCTGCGCAATTAAGACGGGTGTGGGAATCAGTGCATACTTTAAAATTCGAAATGTATTAAGGCAATTTTAAATTCAAACTTTCTGTCTGCCTCTAGTAACGCACTCAATGGTCTTGCTATCTTAGAAAAGTTTTTAATGTATCGTCTGTGGAATCCAGCATGCCCCAAGAAGCTTCGTACTGCCTTCACGTTGGTTGGAGGTGGAAGCTTTTCAATTGCATCAATATTTGCTTTATTCACCTCCAACCTTTCTCGAGAGACCTTGTGTCCCAACATTATACCCTCTGTCACCATGAAGTGACATTTTTCTCAGTTGAGCACCAGGTTCGTCTCTTCACATCTTTTCAGAATTTTCTCCAAATTGGCCAGGCAGACTTCATAAGTGTTCCCATAAACGGAGAAGTCATCCATAAATATTTCTACTGAGTCCTCGAGATAATCTAAAAAGTTTGCCATCATGCACCTCTGGAACGTGCTTGGCGCATTGCAGAGGCCGAACGACATGCGGCAGAAAGAGAATGTTCCATATGGGCAGGTGAATGTGGTCTTGTCTTGGTTTTCAGGAGCTAGGATTAGCCGCTTCAATGGGATCTAGTTGTACCCGACATATCCATCCAAGAAACAGTAAAAATCATTCCCTGCCAATCTATCCAGCATTTGATCGATGAATGGTAGAGGGAAGTGATCTTTCTTTGTGGCCGCATTCAATTTGCGGTAGTCCATACATATACGCCATCCAGTGATGGTTCTTTGCGGTATTAATTCATTATTCTCATTGGGGACCATCGTCATTCTGCCCTTCTTTGGCACACATTGCACGGGGCTGACCCATGTGCTATCTGCAATGGGATAGATAATGCCCGCATCCAACCACTTGATAATCTCTTTTTTGACGACCTCTTTCATCGTAAGATTAAGTCTACGTTGATTCTCAATGGTTGCTTTATGGTCGTCCTCAAGACGAATGTGGTGCATGCAGTACGCGGAGTTAATTCCTTTGATATCAGCGAGCGTCCAGCCGATTGCTTGCACATGCTTTTTGAGAATGCTCATTAATGCATTCTCTTGATCTGCGATGAGCGCAGAGGAAATTATCACTGGAAACTTCTTATTCTGCCCCAGAAATGCATACTTCAAATGTGTTGGTAGAGTTTTTAGTTCAAGGGTTGGTAGCTCCACGAGAGAAGGTTGCATTGTTTTTTTTCTTCCTTCGGCTCTTCTTCTTGCGTTGCGATCGGTCCTTCTTCTTTGTTTGTTTTTGCTATGATCGCATTGCAGATTGCTACGGATGCATCGGCATCCTCTTCATCAGACTTTTCTTCTTCAATCAAATTTAAGTCATCTTCCGAATCTGGCAGGTCTTCCTCATCAGGAAATTTCATGGCACGAATTATATTAAATTTGAGCTTCTGTTCATTTATGCTCAAAGTGATTTCGCCTTTGTGCACATCAATTTGAGCACGACCTGTTGATAGGAAAGGTCGCCCCAAAATGATGGGCACATCTTTATCGGCCTCATAATCTAGGATGATGAAGTCAACTGTCAAAATAAATTTATCGATTGTGATTAGCACGTCCTTCACCTTACCCTTTGGATGAACCAGAGATCTGTCGGCCAGTTGAAGAGTCACGGATGTGGGCACAAGTTGCCTCACATTTAGTTGTCGAAAGATTGACAACAACATCAAATTTAGCTTCTGTGAACCCTGAATCCTAATTTCTCTACTTGAGTATGTTCCCTATTGAGATTAGTGTGATGAGTAGGTTGATGTGGAAACTAGTGTGGAATGGTAAAGAAAAGAATGGAAATTAGAAGAAAAGAGGAAATTTGGAAGGTTGACGTTTGGGGAAAATTTGGAAAAATTTAGCTAAGTATAGAAATTGGTGGGTTGATGCATTGGAAGAGTGGTTGGGGATGGCATGCGACTGAAGGAATAAAAATGGAGATGATGCGTTGGAAGGAACATGAGTAGGCGAGGCATGCATCGAAAGGCCACCAATGCGTCGAGCAGCCTCGGCAAGCGCCCATGCAATGCCTCGAGCAGCCTCGACCAGCGCCCTTGCAATGCGTTGAGCAGCCTCAGCCAGACGCCCCTGCCATGCGTTGAGTGCCCTGCCGAGATGCCATGTCGTGCATCGCGGTGCCCTGCCATGCAGCTAAGCACGCCCATGCGTCGAGCGGCCAGCCCATGCAGCGCGCCTATGCGTTGGTGGCCAGCCATGCGCCCAAGCCAAGCAAGTCGTACGAGTGAGCCATGCGTCGAGGATGGATGGTCACCCTATGCGTTGGTGATGGTTAGCTCCTTTTAATGGCTAAATTGAATTGTAATGATAATGAATTGGCTTGCTATGCGTTGAGTAGAGGCTATGCGTTGTTTATGGACTAGGCGTTGAGCATCCAAGAGTTGAACACATACAAGGGTGAGGTCACATAGAAAACATCATCAAAACCATATGTCTTCTTGGGAGAAAAGCCTTAAGCCTTAAGAATTTGAGGTGGTGGCATCAGTTTGGAGACTCATGCGTTGGCAACATGGGAGTAAGACACTTAGCTTGCGATGATCACAACATTGTGTTGATGAGGTGAGAAGGAGACACTTGGCCATGTAGCCAAGTAGGTGGTGTCAACTCTGGAGAAGGTATGGACACTTATAAATAGAGCCATGAGACTTTATTTTTAGATCACAATTCAGAAATACCGTAAAAAGAGTGGGAAGTGGAGCAAACCTTGCGTTGGAGCCAAATCCATGCGTTAGTCATAGAGGACGCATTGGACAGTGAGGTCTAAAGAGGACGCATCAATTTGAGACAAAAAGTTCTCCCAATTTACTCGTGCGTTTGGAGTGATTCAAAATCCACCTGAAAGCTATAAAAGTGTAGTGTTCAGGGCAGGGCTTCTAGAAGAAAATCTTGAAGGGATCGGGCTGGAAACTGAGAAGAAGTCAGAAGGGTCAGGCTGTTGGATCAGCTTGGGCCAGTCTTGAAGATTCTGTGATTCCGGCCAAACCACGAGAAGTTCTGAGCTCAAATTTTAGGGTAAGCTTCTGAGACATTTTAGAATATTTTTGTATAAGGAAGTATTTCAAAATAAGATCCCAAACTATGAGAAATCTAAGCTGTAAGTTGAATCTGGATTCTAGGGGTGAAAAGGGAGCCCGAGGTAGAAAAGGGAGCTACTAGAGTGAAAAGCTCCTAAGCAATCAAGGTGAGTGGCTAAAACGTTTTGACTAAAACATTTGCTTAAAATTTTTTATTACAACGTGTTATAGAAAGCATGTTTTAAACAAGATTATTCTCATGGCAGCTAGTTTTACAAGTAATATCCAAGCAAACCATGAGTTATGTTTTAAACACGTGTATGTGTGAGAAATTGTTGAAAAGCGATTTATATGTGTTACATATACTCAGCATGCGTTAGTACCTTTAAAGCCATGTTTTTATATGTGTTATACTTTACATGCTTTAAATAGAGAAAGTCATTTATGACTAGTTTTACTTAAAATGCGATACCGAAGGACATTTTGAGAAGGTATACACCCAACTAGATACTGAAGGACATTTGAGAAGGTATCTATTGGTACTGAAGGATGTTTCAGTAGGTACCAAACCAACCAGATACTGAAGAATGTTTGAGAAGGTATCTGAACAGTAGTACCTAAGGTATGATGGTACTTAGTATGGCCACGTGCACGTAGGTAGTTAGAGTCATAGATTGAGCAAAAGAGTTCTCTCTTGACTAGCAGTTGGTGTTGGGATTGTTTTATCCACAGTAAGGTTATTCTCAACTGAGAAACAGTTTTACTGTTTTATGACTAAAACAACTTTATATGCTTTATGCTTGGAAAATGTTCACTGCAGTACAAGTACTATAAAAGCTTATGTTTCAGTTTGAACTCTTATTTGAGATTTTGCATGAGAATCAATTATCTTTCTTAAGTCACTCACTGGACGTAAGCTCACCCCGTTTTCAAATGTCCCCCCCCCCCCCATAGGTAGCGGTCAAATCCTTTAAAGATAGCTCTATATCTGCTCTGCCACTAAGGAATAACGAGATTTGTAACCCGTCTGTTAGGTGGTTACTGTTAATATTGTACACATGTTACTGTTGTTTATATAGGGACTAGGGTTTATGGGTTTTGGGACTTGTGAATCTAGTGATGTAATGACTCTAAATATGTTATGTTTTTGAATTAATAAATTTTGGCCTAAAGATATTCCGTTGTATATGAGTTTTATATTGGTATCAAAGCATAAGTTTCTGGGAAGGTTAAAGAGTTAGCTGATACCAGCTTGGTATCAGAGCAAAGTTATACATACACTTGGGAAAGGTTTGAGCTAGTTTAGTATTAAAGCATAAGGTATTGGGTGAAAGAAAGAGTTCAGCATTAGATTAAGTCCCATAGATACCCTAACATGTGTACCTAATAATTAGGCAAAGATGCTGAGGAGAAGTGGCAAGCGGAGCAAGCAGACTGAGGAGAGGAATATTAACCACACCAACGGAGGTTCTGAAGTTTGACGGGACCCAGATTCGAAGGGGAAAAGAGTTAGAGACTCAGTAGAGCAGGAAGAAACTTCTGAAAATAAGTCGAGTACACCAAGGGTAGGTGTAGAACCCCAGATGGAGGATCGAGTATTTGATAGAATCACTCAAAGATTGGCGGCGAGTGTAGGATCGATTCAGAACGATCCAGAAAAGAAATTTGGCGTCGAAAGGCTGAAAGCTTTAGGAGCCACAACGTTCGATGGAGCCATAGATCCAGTAGATGCTGAGATTTGGTTGGATTTGATTGAGAAATGTTTTAAGGTTATGAGGTGACCTGAGGACCGTAAGGTCGAGTTAGCGGCATTCTTACTATAGAAAGAGGCTGAGAAGTGATGGAAAGTGATAGAGGCTAGAAGGAATAGTTCGGAAACGATGACTTGGCCTGAGTTCAAAAAGGTATTTGAGGATAAATACTACCCTAGTTCTTTTAAAGAAGCAAAGAGGGAGGAATTCCTTAGGCTAACTCAAGGAGTGATGACGGTTGCTGAGTATGAACAAAGATTTACTGAGTTATCTCAGTATGCCCTTCCAATCATCGCGGAAGAGAAAGAGAGGTGTAGAAGATTTGAGAATGGCCTAAGAAGAAAAATACGTACACTCGTTACCTCTACATCCAATTGGGTGAATTTCACTCAGTTAGTTGAGACCGCTATCCGAGTATAGCGGAGTGTAGGAAGGGAAGATGTACTCTAGCATGGTGAAGGACAGTTTAGAATACCTGGAGAAACGAGAAGTAAGAGATTTAGACCCCTATTCTCTGGACAGTCGGGTATAAGGAGCTTTAGAGGCATGAGCCAACAAAGTTCAAGTCTAAAGAGGTCAAAACCTGTAGCTGGACAAAGTGGTAGATCAGTATCAGGTCGTGCTAGCGAGTCAGTAGCTAGTACAAGGAGGAAACCACTTTGTATAAACTGTGGAAGGCCTCATACAGGAGTATGTTATGGCAATAGGAATGTGTGCTTCCAATGCGGACAAGCGGGACATTTCAAGAGAGATTGTCCTCAGCTAGGTCATGGAGCACAGAGTGAGCAAAGAGAAGTTACACAGACTGCAAATCAACCTAGAGTGATCAGAACTAGAGGTGAAGGATCCGGTGTAGCTAAGTAGAAAGGGGTAGCTGGACAACCCCAACAGCAACAGAAACAGTAGCAGAGTAGAGTGTACGCTATGACACACCAGGAAGCGGAAGAGGCTCCAGGTGTCGTAATTGGTACGATAAATTTATGTAATCAATCCGCTTATGCATTATTTAATCTTGGTGCTACGTACTCATTCATATCTAGCGTGTGTGCATTACATATAGATAGAGTGCCTGAGTGTATGAATGAGGATTTGTTTATCTCTACGCCTGTAGGAGATACTCTAGTTGTACATGAGTATTACAAGAATTGTGATGTAATTCTTGGAAATCAAAGTTTTTGGGTTGACTTGATTCCATTAGAATTGCTAGAGTTTGATGTTATCTTAGTTATGGATTTTCTAAGTAAACACTATGCCACTATGGATTGTTTTAAAAGAGAAATAGTGTTTAGGAAACCAGGTGAAAAAGAAATAACCCTGGTGGGAAGTAAAAGAATACTTTCAGGAAGCTTAATATCAGTAGTAAAGGCTAGGAAACTGTTGAGTAGGATGCAAAGCCTATTTAGCCTATGTAGCAGTTTCACAGGATAAGAAACTGAAACCTGAGGATGTACCTGTGGTATAAGAATTTTTAGATGTGTTCCCTAAAGAGTTACCAAGCTTACCACCTGATAGGGAAATAGAGTTTACTATTGAGTTAGTTCCGGGTACAGCACCTATATCTCAGGCACCATATAGGATGGCACCAACGGAAGTGAAGGAACTAAAAGCTCAATTACAGGAACTTGTAGATAAGGGGTACCTTAGACCCAGTGTGTCACCTTGGGGAGCGCCAGTATTGTTTGTTAAGAAGAAAGACTGTACTCTTAGATTATGCATAGACTATAGATAGTTGAATAAGGTGACCATTAAGAATAAATACCCATTGCCTCGTATAGATGATCTCTTCGATCAGTTAAAGGGAGCCACGGTGTTCTCTAAGATAGATTTGAGATTGAGTTATCACCAGTTGAAAGTGAAAGGCACAGATGTTCCAAAAACTGCATTCAGAACTAGATATGGACATTTTAAGTTCCTAGTAATGTCGTTTGGATTGACAAATGCTCCTGCGGTATTTATGGACTTGATGAATAGGATATTTCATCATTATTTGGATAAGTTTGTGATAGTTTTCATAGATGATATATTAGTGTATTCTAGTAGTGCAGAGAAGCACAAAGAACATCTGAGGATGGTGTTACAGATTCTAAGGGAAAAGGAGTTATATGCCAAATTTAGTAAGTGTGATTTTTGGTTAAATCAAGTCGTATTCCTTGGGCATATAGTTTCAGCTGATGGAGTTAGCATTGATTCCCAAAAGATGGAAGCAATAGTTAATTGGGAACGACCCCTGAATGTAACCGAAGTACGCAGTTTTCTGGGTTTAGCAGGTTATTATAGGAGATCCATGGAGGGATTTTCTAAGATAGCTCTACCATTGACAAACCTGACCAGAAAAGATACGAAGTTTGAGTGGTCACCAAAATGCGAGCATAGTTTTCAAGTACTGAAACAGAGGTTAGTGTCAGCACCAGTATTAACTCTACCTACACTAGGTAAAGAGTTTTAGTTTATTGTGATGCATCCCGACAAGGATTAGGATGTGTGCTGATGCAGGAGAGAAAGGTAGTAGCTTATGCTTCTCGACAGTTAAAGAAGCATGAATGTAACTATCCTACACATGATTTAGAGTTAGCGACAGTTGTGTTAGCTCTAAAGTTATGGAGACATTACCTATTTGGTGAGCGATGTCATATATTTACGAATCATAAAAGTCTAAAGCATATCTTTGATCAGAAGGAACTAAACCTGAGACAGAGAAGATGGCTTGAGTTGATCAAAGATTATGACTGCACAATTGACTATCACCCAAGTAAAGAAAATGTGGTAGCTAATGCTTTAAGTCGAAAAACTAGATCAGCTAGAGCTAGTATCAATTCAGTGAAGGGTACACTGATTCATGAGTTGTAAAATGCTAGGGCAGCATTATCAATCGGTCAGGGTTATTAGCTTCATTTGAAGTATGTCCTGCGCTCGTAGAAGATATTCTACGTGAGCAATTAAAGGATTCTGATTTTTAGAAGTTAGCTGAGGAAGTAGATAAAGGATTGAGGATGGACTACCAATTAAGAGCTGACAAAGTGCTATTGAAAGAAGGTAGGATATGCGTACCTAAGGACTTAGAACTTAAACAAGCTATTCTAGAAGAATCACATAGTTCGGCCTATGCTATGCATCTGGGTAGTACGAAGATGTACAGAACATTAAAGAGATCGTACTGGTGGCCTGGTATGAAAAGAGAAATAGCGGAGTATGTTGACAGGTGTCTAATATGTCAACAAGTTAAACCAGAAAGACGGAGGCCAGTATGATTACTTAACCTACTTCCAGTACCAGAGTGGAAATGGGAGCATATTACGATGGTTTCCTATTTGGATTACCTAAGACACCAGCAAGCTATGATGGTATATGGGTAATTGCGGGTAGATTGACAAAAACAACTAAGTTTTTACCTGTTAAAGTTACTTATACCCTAGACCAATTAGCTAAGTTGTATGTTGATCGAGTCGTAAGTCAGTTTGGAGCTCCAGTTTCAATTGTATCAGATCGAGACTCTAGATTTACATCGAAGTTTTAGCCTAGCTTGCAGAAAGCTATGGGAACCAAGTTATATTTTAGTACCGCTTTTCATCCACAGACAGATGGTCAGTCTGAATAGACCATCCAGACATTAGAGGACATGCTGAGAGCATGTATATTGCAATTTAAGGCCAGTTGGGATACGCATCTGTCGTTAATCGAATTTGCATATAACAACAGTGACCATTCGAGTATTGGGATGGCACCATATGAGGCATTATACAGAAGACCATGTAGGACTCCGATATATTGGAATGAAGTCGGTGAGAGGAAATTACTAAGTCCAGAACTTGTGCAATAGACATCGGATAACGTTAAGATTATAAGAGATAATCTTAAGACGACCCGAGATAGGCAAAAGAGTTACGCTGATAAGCAGAGAAGAGAATTAGAGTTTGAAGTTGGTGATAAAGTATTTCTGAAGTTATCTCCGTGGAAAGGAATACTCCGGTTCGATAGGAAATGGAAATTAAGCCCGAGATATATTGGACCTTATGAGATAATAGAAAGAGTTGGCCCAATGGCATATAGCTTGGATTTACCTCCAGAATTATCTCATATTCATGATGTGTTTCATGTGGCAATGCTTAGAAAGTATGTGCCAGATCCTACCCATGTATTGCCTGAGCAACCGGTACAGTTGAAAGAGAATTTGTCTTATGAAGAGGAACCAGTGGAGATTCTTGACAAAAAAAGAACAGGTTTTAAGGAATAAGAAAATCCCATTGGTAAAGGTACTATTGCGAAACCATAGCATGGAAGAAGCAACATGGGAAGCTGAAGAGCAAATTAGAAACAAGTACCCGCAGTTGTTTAATTGATAGACTTGTAGCGAAATTTCGAGGACGAAATTTTTATAAGGGGGAGGTAAATGTGAACCCTAAATCCTAATTTCTCTACTTGAGTATGATCCCTATTGAGATTAGTGTGATGAGTAGGTTGATGTGGAAACTAGTGTGGAATAGTAGAGAAAAGAATGGAAATTAGAAAAAAGAGGAAATTTGGAAGGTTGACTTTTGAGGAAAATTTGGAAAAAATTTGGTTAAGTATAGAAATTGGTGGGTTGATGAGTTGGAAGAGTGGTTGCGGCTGGCATGCGGCTGAAGGAAGAAAAATGGAGATGATGCGTTGGAAGGCACATGAGTAGGGGAGGCATGCATGGAAAGGCAGCCCATGCATCGAGCAGCCTCGGTCAACGCCCATGCCATGCGTCGAGCAGCCTCAGCCAGCACCCCTGCCATGCGTCGAGCAGCCAGCGGCTTTACAATGCGTCGAGCAGTCTCGGCCAGACGTCCTGCCAATGTGTCGAGCGAACACGCCCGTGCATTGAGCGCACTATCGAGCAGCCACGCCCATGCATTGAGCGCACTGCCGAGCGGCCATGCTCATGCATTGAGAGCCATACTGAGCAGCCATGTCGTGCATCAAGGTGTCCTGCCATGGAGCCAAGTGCGCAGCCCATGCGAGCGAGCAAGCGATGGCCAGCACACGCCGCACGCCCATGCGTCGAAGTAGCATGCCCATGCGCCTAAGCACCCAGCAAAGCGTCAAGGCACCGCACGCAGCCCATGCGGCCAAGCACGCCCATGCGTCGAGCAGCCAGCCCATGAAGCGCGCCTATGCGTTTGTGGCCAGCACCATGCACCCATGCCAAGCAAGCCGTGTGAGTGAGCCATGCGTCAAGAATGGATGGTCACCCTATGCGTTGGTGATGGTTAGCTCCTTGCGAAGTCTAAGTTTAATTTTCATGATAGTGAATTGGCTTTCTATGCGTTGAGTAGAGGCTATGCGTTGCTTATGGACTAGGCGTTGAGCAACCAAGAGTTGGACGCATACAAGGATGAAATCATCAGGATAACATCATAAACCATGTGTCTTCTTGGGAGGAAAGTCTTAAGCCTTAAGAATTTGAGGTGGTGGCATCAGATTGGAGGCCCATGCGTTGGCAACGTGGGAAGAAGACACTTAGCTTGCAATGACCACAGCATTGCGTTGATGGGATGAGAAGGAGACACTTGGCCATGCAGCCAAGTAGGTGGTGTCAACTCCGGAGAAGGTTTGGACTCCTATAAATAGAGCCATGAGACTTAATTTTTCGATCACAAATCAGAAATACCGTAAAAAGAGTGGGAGAGTGGAGCAAACCTTGCGTTGGAGCCAAATCCATGCGTTAGTCATAGAGGACGCATTAGACAGAGAAGTCTGAAGAGGATGCATCAATTTGGGATGAGGAGTTCTCCCAATTTACTCATGCGTTTGGAGTGATTTTAAAGCCACCTGAAAGATCTGAAAGTCTAGTTTTTAGGGTAGGACTGTCGGAAGAAAATCTCAAAGGGATCGGGCTGGAAACTGAGAGGAAGACAGAAGGGTTAGGCTGTCGGATCAGCTTGGGCCAGTCTTGAAGATTCTATGATTCCGCCAAAACCACGAGAAGTTCTGAGCTTAAATTTTAGGGTAATCTTCCTGAGACATTTTATAATATGTTTGTAGAAGGAATTATTTCAAAATAAGGTTTAGAACTATAAGAAATCTAAGCTGTAATTTGAATCTGGATTCTAGGGGTGAAAAGGGAGCCCCAGGTAGTAAAGGGAGCTACTAGAGTGAAAAGCTCCTAAGTAATCAAGGTGAGTGGCTAAAACGTTTTGAATAAAACATTTGCTTAAAATGTTTGATTACAACGTGTTATAGAAATCATGTTTTAAAGAAGATTATTCTCATGCCAACTAGTTTTACAAAGTAGTTTCCAAGCAAACCATTAGTTATGTTTTAAACGCATGCATGTGTGAGAAATTGTTGAAAAGAGATTTATATGTGTTAAATATACTCAGCATGCGTTAGTACCTTTAAAGCCATGTTTTCATATGTGTTATACTTTACATGCTTTAAAAAGTGAAAGTCATTTATGACTAGTTTTACTTAAAACGCGATACGGAAGGACATTTTGAGAAGGTATCCACCCAACTAGATACTGAAGGACATTTGAGAAGGTACCAAACCAACCAGATATTGAAGGACGTTTGAGAAAGTATCTGAATAGTAGTACTTAAGGTATGATGGTACTTAGTATGGCCATATGCACTTAGGTAGTTAGAGTCAGAGATTGAGCAAAAGGGTTCTCTCTTGACTAGCAGTTGGTATTGGGATTGTTTTATCCACAGTAAGGTTATTCTCAACTGAGAAACAGTTTTACTGTTTATGACTAAACCAGCTTTATATGCTTTATGCTTGGAAAATGTTTACACTGCAGTACAAGTACTGTAAAAGCTTATGTTTCAGTTTGAACTCTTATTTGAGATTTTGCATGAGAATCAATTATCTTTCTTAAGTCACTCGTTGGACGTAAGCTCACCCTATTTTCAAATTCCCCCCCCCCCCTTCCCCCCACAGGTAGTGGTCAAATCCTCTGAAGATAGCTCTACATCTGCTCTGCCACTAAGGAATAACGAGATTTGTAACCCATCTGTTAGGTGGTTACTGTTAACATTGTACACATGTTACTGTTGTTCATATAGGGACTAGGGTTTGTGGGTTTTGGGACTTGTGAATCTAGTGTTGTAATGACTCTAAATATGTTATGTTTCTGAATTAATAAATTTTGGCCTAAATATATTCCGCTGTATATGAGTTTTATATTGGTATCAAAGTTATTCCGCAACAGTTAGTAGGCTGTAAGTGTCAACCACAGGGTTGATAACTGCTGCAGTCATGCCCTTTCCTAGGCTAAGAGGGTGGTCTGGGACAGGGTGTGACAATGCTGGGCCCCAAGTCACACAGGGCTTGCCTAATATAGAGTCCTTCTATGGAGCAAGGAATAGTGGAGCTCCCAGGATCGCTCATCTTCTATGGGATAATAGATTTGAACTTTGCGTTAGTGCCACCGTGGCAAATTTTCCAGCGCCTATTTTCTTGGTTAACATGTCCTACAGAAACTTGGCATAGGCAGGCGTTTCCTCAATCGCTTCACTGAAAGGAATGTTAGCATGTAATTGCTTTAACATAGATAAGAAGCGTTGGTATTATACCTCTTCGTTTTTCTTCTTCTTTAGCCTCTGAGGGAAAGGTGGTAACTAGACTTTCACGGTTCCCATTTCATTTGACTTTGAGGTTGATGCAACCTTAAGTTTTACTGTTTCATTTTCTATTTCTTCTTCTTCCGTTGCCGCAATCTCAGGTTCAGCTGTGATAAAGGTTGATCTGTTCTGCTCTTTCTTTTCTCCCTCCACATTCTTTCCACTGCGCAATGTCACAACCTGACATTATTCTCTAGCCCATTTGCAATTCAAGGTTGCGGATGGACATAGCCTGGCTTTGAAGCACGGTCTCATTTTTCTCTATATATTGCTTCAATAGCCCTTCTAGGGAAGAAGATTGCAGTGGTTGTTGTGAGCTACTTGCTTGGTTGCTCCGTTGACCGTTACTGTGTTGAAAGAACCCTGGTGGCCCTTCTTTTTGTGCCATAGATTGAAAATTTTGTTATGGATTCTTCCAAGCAAAGTTTGGGTGGTTTTTCCACCCGGGGTTGTAGGTGATGGAAAGGGGGTTGTTCTTTACAAAATATACAGATTGTGGGTATTGTGGACAATCCTCCATCGCATGCCCATCACCACAAGTCACACTCCCTGCAGTGTTTTGACTTATTGTGTTGATTTGCCCACCTTGCGGTGTTGGGCTACTGATCATCATTCCTTGAATCAAATTCATCATTACGGTTATTTGGTTTTGCAATGAAACAATAGCACCATTATTTGCATCAGAATCTTTGAGTCTTAATCTCTGATCGCTCTCCCTCCAGTCTTCATGATTCTTGGAGATGCAATCAAGGATATTCTTCGCCTCATCATAAGTCTTGTCAAGCAGACCACTAGCTGCTAATGCATTGGCAGCGGTCTGCGAAGCAGGAGTCAAACCGTGGTAGAAAATTTCCATTTGAAGGCAGTTTGGTAGCCCATTATACGAACAATCTCGGACCAACCTTTTAAACCTCACCCAGGCATTGCTGAGCAATTCATCCATATCTTTTTCAAAATTAGTAATAAGCTTTCTCCGTCTCGCATTCTCTGTAGGTGGGAAATACTTCTTCAAAATTAGTAATAAGCTTTCTCCACCACCTGCTCCCAAGAAGTGATCTCTCCTGGTTCGAGCAAGTAGGCCCATTTCCTAGCCTGATCACAGAGAGAAAATGGAAACAGCGTTAGTCGAATCAGAAGAGATGTTTGGGAACACAAAAGTATTGCAGATTTCAATAAAACTTCAGAGGTGGGCGTGCGGATCCTCACCACGCCTTCCACCGAATTGACCTGCAGCCTGGATCATCTGCAGCATCACTGATTTCATTTCAAATCTACTTCCATTTAAGGCAGGCCTCATGATTCTCGGAGAGAAATCATAGAGGTTTGGCGATGCATAGTCCTAATCGGCCTATTGCGATCGTTTGCCAACAGAATTGGATTTTTCATGACATTGTTGTTGTTTGATGCTTCATTCCTAGGCTGCTCTGCCATCTCTTCTTTATCAGATTGTGGTTGCTGTTGGCAGTCTCTTAGTCTCCTTCGAAATGTTCTTTCAACCTCCGAGTCGTAGTTTGCCAGAGATTGAGAGTTCTGCAAAGAATTCACAAAAATTACCATTAACAACTATTTTTATGAAGTCCTTGGCAACGGCGCCAAAAACTTGATGCGTTATTTTATTAAGTGTGGAATATGGATGATATGCGTTAATGGAATTACGTTGTTAACTCAAGTTTCCCCAGCGGAATTCAAGTGTAAATTCCTCTGAGTTTCCTGGTAAGTTCAGGGTTGATAATAGGGACTTGCGAAAATAGTTTGCGTTGATAATTTTCTTATGAAAACTTTGCGGTAACCGGTAAAATAAATAAAGTGGTTGGTTTGTTGGTTGCGTTGATTGAAAATAAATGAAATAAATGCGACGGATTTGAGAAATGAAATTTGCGTTGATAGATGCAATGAGTTTTCGATGAACGGATTGAGAAGATCTTTAGCTAGCGTTACCCGGGAATGCGTCAGACTATGCGATCATGTTACTACCATGCACAGAAAGTCATTTTCCAATGTAAATGCGATGCTCCTAAATCTAGGATGCAAGTGTTGCATGCAAAATGTCCATAGAGCTTATTCCTAAGTCTCTACTATTGTCTTATGCATTGATGCAAAATGCATGAAAGCAAGGTGATCGCATACAATCATATCTTATTGCTAAGATGCATGCGATGCGTTGATAACAAATAGTGCTCATCCCTAAGCACCTATCTCTCGTTTATGCATTCTAATCTAGTTTTCCCAAACCTAGATTCTGACCTGACCTTCCCAAGTCTAGATCTTGTCCTTAGACTACCCTTCCGAGTATCTCTAATAGACAAATGAAGCATACGTAAACAAGATAACCACAAAGAATGAAGATTCCATCGTTGTGCTAGCTAAATGCTTCTCAACCCATTCCACTAATTTAGCTACTCATGCGTAAATCAAAGAGAGTGAACAGATATAGAGAAAGAAATTCCATTCTTATAAATAACCTAAGTACAAAATGCTAATGGAAGTTAAGATAGAGAGCCTGGTAGCAATTCCTTGCTGACCGAGGCTTTTTACGCTGGGATCTCTATTTTGAACTAGAAATATTCCTGCTTTCGCAGGAGTCGGCTCTCTCTCTATCTTGGAGATTCTGGTGCTTTTCCAAGCTCGTCGGAACGATCTACCGACACATCTTCTTCCTTGCGTCTGCCTTAAAATGAAAGAAGACTATGGACAGAGACACAAACTTGTAAAATAATGAAAATAATCGATTGCTTAACCCCTCCTCTGAAGAATGCACTTGGTATTTATAGGGCATCAAAGGTGGAAGGCGGCTTCTCTCTCCTGGCTGTATAGATGGGACAGCTTTAATTCCTGACTGATGCGCCAGATAATTTTCACCGATGAAGCTGGATGTACTTTGTGACCGTTATCGGCTGTCAACTTAATTTGGATCCGACTGCCGTCAGCTTTCTGTCCCATCGATCTTAATTGTCCTTTTGTTCGGATGCGCCCACCATGTTACGGTGATTCTTCTTGGGTGAATGTTTGCGAGCACGATCAACGCAAAGTCTTGCATTGAAGTTGCGTTCGATCAATGTATTCCTATGATCGCATTCTTTGCATTGTGTTAACGCATTATTCTGCACAAAAATATAAAGATCAACAACTCTAATGCGTTGGACTCATGCGACCGCAATATTATAGAATTTATGCTTAATGGACGCAATTTAACATATTTCAGCAACGCAATCCAACATTTTTTAAGGATTTAGCACTATGATAACGTGCATTTCTGACCATTATCAATGGGGACCAGTGTTTAAGATATAGCCTAAAGGGTGACATTATGGATACGTTCCACTTTGTATTTGATACAAATGCAATGATCCAGCACGTTCATGTAGAGAATGTACGAGTGGAGGTATCCTATGCAATGAGTTTGCATAAGACCAGACCACGAAATAGTAACCACTAGGTATAACTCCATTGACTAGTTTTTCAATAGGATGACCTAGACAACATAGTCTTAATCCTGAGTATATTATGAACATTTATTCACGAGGTATTTTCCTTTGATTTATATGGATGAGAGTGACCGGTTTGCCAACTCAATATGCCTACCATTTTGAGGGCAAGACCGAGTGGGAAGCTAAGAACATAATAATATAAGATGGATTTCACTCCTTCCCGACTTTAGGGTAAGTAGATAAGTGTTCTTTTAAGTGGTGCCTCCAGGATTTGAACAATGGGCTATTCCTTCTCACTAGCCAGAGAAGGGTTTTTGTTTATTTGTTGGACCATAAACAGGTTGTTCATTAGAGGAATATTGGTATTTAAGGATATAAAGGTAACCTAGGGGTAAAATGGTAATTTGACCCAGCTAGTGTTACGAACACTTGTGAAGGACTAACTTGCTGTCATTGGTCTATATCCATAGACACAGAAATATATTTGTAATAAAAAGAGTGCAACTACGGGTCTTTAGTAGAGTGTACCCACAGTTAACGAATATTGTTTAATTTGGTTAATGAGTTTAGTCAGTTAATCTCATATCATTGGAGCTTCTAATCTGTAGGTCCGTAAGAACCCTTTCCTAGCATGTAAAGGGAATTGAGGTAACTATGCTTTGAATAGAGTTTGAAATGTTCAAATTCACTTAGGAAAATAATATAATGTATTGATGTGTTTTTACTACGCGATTGGATGAATACTAAGTGTTGATTTATAATGCACTGTTTTATCTAGTCAAACCCAAATATAAGCTCAGCTAGAGTCCTGGTGAATTCAAGATCGAACTCAGGGATTGCACTGTAACTATGCATTAAAATTACTATTTTGATCTTGATGCGTCTATGTTACTAAATGAATGATGTGTTGGTTTTATGCTATTCTAACTCTAAGGTTGGTTGAATGACAAATGCAATGGACAATACAATCTACGTGAGACAGTCTATGCGATGGGTATTAAATCCGTATGGATAAAAGTAGGGTTGAGAAAAATATTCACTAACATTCCTAAGTAAATTCATAAAACATGCATTCAAGCAGATCACTCAAAATTATAACTTACACCTTTAAGTGCATAGAGCCACAATATCCTATTTGTAGGATGCATGCAATGAATGCTTATTGCAAGAGATATTTTTTAATTTCTAAAGGAGCTATTTTCTTGTTTTATGAGATCTAAATCTTTAGCTTTTTCAAACCTAGATTTAATATACTCGGAATAATCTTTCAATGTATTCAAGTAATTCAATAAGCATGCATAAAGCAAGTTGAACGCATAACTTTATGTTTTACTTAGTTCATGTTAGCTAAATGCTTCTCAACCCATAAGTGATTTAGTTGTTCATGATGATAGTAGTAAAAATGGATAAAAGATCAGCTAAATATGCATTCATATTAATAAAAGATGTTCCTCAATGTTACACAATACAAATACAACTATGATATATGAAAAATAGAGAGAATCAAGTCATGGTGAGCAATTTCTTACTTCCTCTGGCTTTGTCAATGACTGTTTCACTTGGATTATGTTATGGTGCTTCTCTTCTGCTTCGAACGAAAACTTAAGCTCTCATTTAAGGTTCATGACTGAGTCGAAAGAGAAGTAATGATTTTTAACAAAGTTTCTTCTAATTTCTTAAGTAGCTTCTATATGGTATCATCGTGGTGTATTTATAGGCTAGGTGTTCAAGTTTGCTGATAAGGTGAATTAAATGTCATAACCTGATGCGCCGTCTACTTCACTTCAGAAGTTCATTGATTCTACCGTGAAGCTTTCTTGTTAGCTACCAACTTGCTTTTTTATTTGACTTCCACTGCCCGTGTCGCGTCATTTCCCATCGCATGAATCCACTAACCATGTTAACTATGTGATCTTCATTTCGGCTTTAGACTTCCTCGCGATCACATAAACAGACTTTCTGCACCAAAAAAGGCATGATTTATAACTTTTTTGTAAACAAATTGGCGTTGTGTGTGTGCGATTGCACGATGTAATTATCTCTATGAATTTTTCATCAAGTTGTCACAGTGCTTTTTCCTAATTGTTTTAGATAAAAGAGACAAAATAATTTGTATTTCTACAAGTTATAACAACCCCAAATTTAAAACAATGTTTGTCCTCAAGCATATATTTAGAGTCTTAATAAATCTTGATCTTTTTGACACATCGCCTAGACCTCTCAAAGTATTTTCAACTCAAGAATGTTGGACCAGAGCTTTCTTTAGCTTTATTCTTCTACCAATGAAAATAGTTCTTTCCTTTAGATGCGGCAAGCTTATTCTTCAAAAATCTCTTACTCATTTCCAAAACTATCTTATATTTCATTTTCAAGAATGGGCTTCTAAATTCAGAGATTTTAGAAACAAAGTTCTCGTTGGTGTATTAATTAGGTTTTATCATGCGCTGATCCGAGCATCTCACCTTCATTTTGGCTTGCCCCCACGGGTGTCAGCAGACATCCAACTTCGAGCAAGGCGCTCTTTTCAGATTTAACTCATGCCTTTTATGGAAATGGAGTTTCAATCAATTATTTCTTGCATTGATCACGATCCCCACCTTCATTGTGGCTTGCCCCCACAGGTGTCATGCGGACATCCAACTATGAGTAGGATCTAATCCTAATGCTTTTTTTTTCTTTCCTTTTTTTTTTTTATAAATAATATTAACAAGGAGACTTTAAAAGTTTAAGAACATAATTTGAATGCATTTAGCTCAAACCTTCCACCCCCAAATTTAGATAGTAGCAAGGTCCTCATTACTGAAAATCGAATTATGCTATGGCTCAGGAAGATATCATAAAAGAGGTTTGAGGTAAAGCTTGCTCGCATACTAATTTTAATAAATGTTTTCTAAGGAAAAATCGTAAGGGTTAATACTAACACTAGTCAAACTAAATATTGCGTCGACAAAGTATCATCATTAAGGTCGTTATTGGAACACAACAAAATAAAGAAGACTATTAAGCAATCAAAAATATATGCAAGATACAAACCAAAAGAAAGGGCAAGGAAAAATTGGCACATAATGAAATTCATAGCTTTAATTTCATAATGTGATGACAGTGAATACAAGAAGAAAATGAAAGCAAACAACCCCAAATTTTAGATTCCTCCTACATCGTTGTTGTTTAGCTTTTTTTTTTTTTTTTTTTTTTTTTTAGGATTTTGAGGCAATTTTACCCAGTTCATCAACATTTGTTTATTATACATGTGATGTATGGTGTTTATATGGTAAAATGTTTGACATATAGTTTAAAACCCACCATAGGTTGTGCAATCATTCATGCATCATGTATTATAAATGTTATAATCTGGCATGAAGAAATTATGTGAAAGCATGCGCATACATCATGAAAATATAAGAGTTATATTTTTGTGTGCAGTGAGCATATTCATGCATCATACTTTTATTGTAAGTGTTATAGTATAAGGGTGTATGGAAGCATGTTGTGCTTGTTTCCTTGCTTCTTTGTATAAGAGTTATATAAAAAGGTAGCAATGAATGAACAATACATTGAGCATGACACTTAGGCTGTTTATAAGCGTTATGAATGTCTTTCATGTGTTAGCTTTGCGTTGTGGTTTTGGTTGTTTCCGTTTATAAGTGTTATAATGGAAATTAGAACTAAAATCGATAAGAAAGAGTTACATACGGACTTAGGGTGAACTCATGTTTTAAAAGGGTTTTAAAACTGGATTGAGATAGACCTAAGTTCAAATGGTTCTAATGAGATTAGCAACCTAGATTAATCTTTTAAAATCGGTTTAATAGGATTAAATTGATTGGAATAAAAGATTAAATTTGTTTTAAATCTATCTATAAGGGACCTTTTGTCTAAGGTGGGTTCTGTCTAGGTTGGGTTCTTAAGGTGACGAAAACGGAACACCCCTACCTGGAAACCTACCTAGAAAGGTGAATAAGATAGATTTTCAACAAGCATTCAACAATTGGTCAAAGACTCTGTTAAAGAGTTTAATGGATGATGATCAAAAGTTGTTTAACTATCCAAGGTAAAAGTGTAGGATTGTATCAGCAGCAGCAGAAGTATAAGGATCATCTAAGCACTCTAATTCACTAATTTTGCCAAACTATAAAGCATGCTCTTGCAGAAAACAAGTGAATTTCAAGACATACCTCTTGTAGAATGATAACGGGCAGAAATGCACGTTATTACAGCGCAAAGATATAAAACAATGAAGGATTGCGATGATAAAAATATATAAAATTGCATCCAAAAGCACTAAGTTTATAATATTGCGATTGCTTGCGTCCATCGCATGAAAGCAGCTAACTTGGGTATTTTATGCAGAAAATGCGTTGGAGCAAAGCGGAATTGCAATCCAAGGAAATTAACGTCCGAGCGCATTAAGAGATTGTGACCACAAGGCTATGCGGTCGTTTGCATTCATGATAATCTGCTCAAGAAGGTGGCCGCATAGAGCCAGCGCATCAAGGTGAAAGATTAATAAATCACGATGGGACAGAAAGCTGATGATGGTCGATTCCGAATTAAGTTGACAAGCCATTAACGACACTGTAGCAAATACACTCAACTTTCCGGTGACAATTATTCAGCCCATCAGACAGAGAATTAATGACATCCCATCAGTGTAATTATTTGAGAGAAAAATCTTTTCACCCTGAAGCCCTATAAATACCGAAGGCCACCTTCGTTAAAGGAGTCAGAGAGTTCGGTTTCGATATTCAGAATTATAGTTCTTCTTCACCATAGACAGTCGTAGTCTGTAATTTTATATACTTAGAAGACGGAGGCGAGTGAAGGGAGAATACGCCGAGAGATTGTCTTGGTTAACTCGGAAGAGTGTCAGGAAGCGTCGAAATCAAAGAGAGGGCCAACTCTTGCGGAAGTAAGACATCTTTTGGGCAGAGTAGAGAAAACTCAGTGTAACAGCCTTGGGAAGCAAGACATTGCTACCAGGCTCTCTATCCTTATTTTCCATTATCATTTTGTATTCTGAACTTATTTATAAAATGGAAATTGCATCTCTATATCTGTCCACTCTCTTTACATTACACATGAGTAGCTAAACTGTGGGAAGCAAGACATTGCTACCAGGCTCTCTATCCTTATTTTTCATTATCATTTTGTATTCTGAACTTATTTATAAAATGGAAATTGCATCTCTATATCTGTCCACTCTCTTTACATTACACATGAGTAGCTAAACTGTCGAACGGATTGAGAAGCACTTAGCTAGCATAACTTGAAATCTTCACTTTATGCGATCATCTTGTATTATGTATGCGTCATTCATCCTTTAGAGATACTTGGGAGGGTAGTCTAAGGATAGAATCTAGGCTTGAAAAAGACAGATTAGAATCTAGGCTCGGGAGAGTCATATGAGAAACACATAATCAAGAGATAGAAGCTTAGGAATAAGTTCTATTTGCTATTAATGCATCGCATGCACCCTAGAGATAGGATATGATTGTATGTGGTCACCTTATACCTGTGTGTATCATTCATCATCACATAGGCAAGAAATAGAGACTTAGGAATAAGTCCTATAGACATCATCACATACATCGCATACGTCCTAAAACTAGGAGTACCGCATTTGCATTGGAAAATGAATTGTTATTGCATGTGTGTAGCATGATCGCACAGCTTGAACGCAATCTCAGGAAGTGCTAGCTAAAGACCTTCTCAACCCGTTCCTCTGCATACTCATTGTATCTTTCGCATTATTAACTCTTTTCTCAATTCCGCCGCATAAACTTTATACCTTAAACAACATACCAACCAACGCATTGATTTATTTGTTACCGCAAAGTTAACAGAAATCACAGTTGCCTATTGTTTCCTTAGTCCCTGTGTTCGACCCTTGGCTTACTAGGCAACTTAGTAGGGTTTATAATTGGATCTTGCTAAGAAAAGTTGCATGCACAACGCATATTCCACCATCGAATTCTACACCATTATTTCATCGCATAAATCATGCATCATAGAACTTCTTCAAAGCTCCTTCTCCAACTGCTATCTTTCCGAATCTTGTTGCAGACCACCTCAAGATCTTCCCCACTTTTCTCTTGGTACTCTAGATTGAGTTTTGGGTCTCAAAACAAGCTTGAATCAAGGGATGAAGAAGAAAATCTCACAACAGCAATTTTGGTGAAGAACCCTTTCTTCAACTCGAATTTTCTCTAAAATTCTCTATAGATTGCATGCCCAATTTTCACTCCAATCTCTTCATTATATTGCAAATAAACATGCAAAGGAGAGACATGCATGAGTTTCAGCTCATGCTTGGAGAAGACAAGGCCAAGAGAATGCTTCTTGTGTGAGTAAGTGAAGAAATGGATAATGGAAAATCAATATTTTCCATTTTGGTGTTTTGTTTTCTAATTTTCAAATTTTATCTCAAAAATCAAATTTTGATTTTATAAAATCTATTTTGATTTTAAAAATGAAAATTTTCATTAATTTCATAAATTAATTATTAAATAAAACTTAATTAATTTAATATCAAATATTAAATTAATTTTAACACATATCTATCTTTATATATTTAAATCATATTTAAATATATAAATTCTCCGATTCAATTTAATTCTCAAATTAAATATGTAATTATATCTCATACAATTACTATCCTTAATTCTAATTTGAACGATTAAAATTAACTTATCACGCTATTCTAGAGCTAGTCCGTTACGAGCTAATAGGTGGATCTCATAGACCTACAGATCATGGGTCCTACAATCTGAGATTAATTGGCTAAACTCATTAGACCAGATTAATCTCCATTCGTTAACTAATGGGTCACTCCACTAAAGCCCATAGTTTCACTCCTCTCACTATAGATATATTATGTCCACATGATTTAGCTAACTTGGTATGATGAGTTGAGTTTCAATTAAACCCATGTACTGGTCAGGCTGTTGCACAACCCTTCCACTATGACGAGGCATTCTCAATTCTTGAGAAGGATGTGAAGTATCAGTTTCATCAACAACTATTGTTGACAGACTTGCTCTATCAACAACTCTTGTTGAAGGACTTGCTTTATCAACAACTCTTGTTGATACGTTTTTCGTTTCTCTAGACATTTCTTCTATTACTAGTTTACTGCAAGGTTGATGATTCTTTATATAATCTTCCTTCAGGACAGTTGCATTTGTCGATACAAACACTTTATCTTCCTGAGGATCATAAAAGAGACCACCTCTTCTTTTAGCCTACAAATAGGCACACCTTTGAACGGTGTTCCAACTTTCTAGGATTTTGCACCAACACATGTGCTGGACAACCCCAAATCCTGAAGTAATGTAGATTTCCTCTACATCCTCTCCAGAGCTCATAAGGTGTTTCAGAAACACTTTTCGAGGGAACCATGTTCAAAATATACACTGCAGTCTCAACTGCATGTCCCCAAAAAGAATTTGGTAACTGAACGTAACTCATCAAGGAACGAACCATGTCCAACAAGGTTCTGTTTCTCCTTTCTGCCACACCGTTCTGCTGAGGTGTGTCAGGGGTTGTGAGTTGAGACTGAATTCTATGTTCTATCAAATAGTTCTGGAATTCTGTGTCCATATACTCACCACCTCGATCCGATCGAAGTGTTTTAATTTTTTTACCTAATTGGTTCTCAACCTCAGCCTTATACTCTTTGAACGTTTCGAAAGTTTCAGACTTTTGGTGCATTAGGTATACCTTGAATAATCATCTATAAAACTGATGAAATATTCATACCCTCCTCTTGCTCTAATATTTAGAGGCCTACAAAGGTCTGAGTGAATCAGCTCTAGGGGTTCTTTGGCTCTAAAACCTTTTCCAGAAAGAGATCTTTTTGTTATTTTACCCCCGAGACAAGACTCACATAGTGGTAATGAACTGTCTTCCAACTTATTTAGATGACTGTTCTTAACCAATCTCTCAATCTTTTTGAGATTTATGTGACCCAGTCTTAAGTGCCAAAGATAGGAATTTAGAGAAATCTTCCTTTTCTTATGAGTCCTAGCAGTTTTAAACATCTCTATGTTCAACACAGCTTTGACCTCAGTTGGTTTTAACATGTACAAGTTATTTTCTAATTTTGCAGTGCAAATCTGTTTATTTCCCATATTGATTAACACTTCACATTTTCGAAATAAACTCTATAATTTTGTTCTAGCAAATAAGAGACTGAAATTAGATTCCTTTTCATAGAAGGAATATAATACACATTTTCAAATAAATGTACTTATCTCCTATAAATAACTTCATATCTCCCACTGCTTTGGCTGAAACAATCTCCCTAGTCCCCACCTTAAAGGTTGTTTCACCTTCTATCAACTGTCTCCAGGAACTTGTTTCCTGTGAGATAGTACATACATGATTAGTGGCACCTGAATCAATTATCCAGATTTTATCGTTTTCCACTAAACATGCTTCGATAACAAGTAAATCATATTTATCTTGTTGTTCGAATTTAGAATTCTCATCTACATAATTCATAATTTTAGATTAGTTAGGAGATATAGGACAATCCTCTATTAAAACTCCATTGGCGTAATCAACCATTAGTAATTTGTTTGTTGATTTGATTTTACTATTATGTAAGTCGGAAGTGAATATTTTAGAATTCGACATGCTGATAAAAATTAAACAAATTCTAATTAGCAAATTGTAACTAAATCCAAAATCAAGTTTTAGCAAAAAGTAGTAATGTACCCATAACCATTATTTATTTGTAACGATACTTTAGTGAGTCAGAACATGTGCTACCGAGGGGCAGTCACATTCTCCTTCACTAAAACAAACAAATTTG
>NW_028325999.1:0-27130 GCF_027475165.1 Benincasa hispida | reverse complement strand
ATTAGTTTTTTTTTTTTTTTTTTTTGCTAAACTTGATTGAATTTAAAAGATTAATGTTTTTTTTACTAAAAAGGATATGTTTATCTTTTCAGCATGAATAGCTCGATAATTCAACTCTTAGCTTCCGAGAAACTAAACGACGATAATTATTCGTCATGGAAATCAAATCTAAACACAATACTGATAGTAGATGATCTAAGATTTGTCTTAAATAGATGATCTAAGATTTGTCTTAACTGAGGAATGTCCTCAAGCCCCAGCCTCAAATGCTAACTGAACTGTTCGGGAAGCATACAATCGATGGGTCAAAGCCAATGAAAAGGCCTGTGTTTACATTCTTGCCAGCATGTCTGATGTTTTGGCAAAGAAACATGAATCCTTAGCTACGACTAAAGAGATAATAGATTCATTATGAGAAATGTTTAGGCAACCATCATGATCCCTTAGACACGAGGCAATTAAGCACATTTACACGAAGTGGATGAATGAGGGGACCTCTATTAGAGAACATGTCCTGGACAAGATGATGTACTTCAATATCGCTAAAGTAAATGGCGGACCCATTGATGAGGCTAACCAGGTTAGCTTTATCTTACAATCTCTTCTGAAGAGTTTTATACCTTTTAAGACAAATGCATCTTTAAATAAGATAGAATTTAACCTCACTACCCTGCTTAACGAGCTCCAGCGATTCCAAAACTTTACTTTAGGTAAGGGGAAGGAAGTGGAAGCAAATGTTGCTATCACTAAGAAAAAAATTATAAGAGGATCGTCCTCTAAAAATAAAGCTGAACCCTCTAAAGCTCAAATGAAAACGAAGGGAAAAGGGCAAGCTCCCAAGATAAAAAGGGGAAAGAAGGATACAGATAAAGGAAAATGTTTCTACTGTAACCAAAATGGGCATTGGAAGAGAAATTGTCCAAAGTACCTTGCAAAGAAGAAAGCTGAAAAAATGGCACAAGGTAAATATGATTTACTGGTCGTTGAAACATGTTTAGTGGAATATGATACTTCAACCTGGATACTAGATTCAGAAGCCACTAATCATATTTGTTTCTCGTTTCAGGAAACTAGTTCTTGGAAAAAGCTTGAAGAAGGTGAAATAACCCTCAAAGTTGGAACATGAGAGGTTGTCTCAGTTGAAGCAGTGGGAGATCTGAAGTTGTTTTTTGAAGATAGATATCTAGTACTTAAAAATGTTTTGTATGCACCTCTTGTGAAGAGGAATTTGATATCTATCGCTTGTATTATAGAACAATTATATACAATATCTTTTAATATAAATGAAGCGTTCATTTTTTGTAAAGGTATTGAAATTTGTTCTGCTACACTTGAAGACAACTTATATAAGTTAAGAACAACTAGAGAAAATTTTGTTTTAAATACTGAAATGTTTAGAACATTAGAAACTCAGAATAAAGAACAAAAGGTTTCTTCCAACGCCTATCTATGGCACCTAAGACTTGGTCACATAAATCTCAATAGAATTAGGAGATTGGTCAAGAGTGGACTTTTAAGTCAATTAGAAGATAACTCTTTACCTCCATATGAATCCTGTCTTGAAGGAAAGATGACCAAGAGATTTTTTACTGGAAAAGGTCTCAGAGCCGAAGTACCCTTAGAGCTCGTACATTCGGACCTTTGTGGACTAATGAATGTCAAGGCTCGAGGTGGTATTAATATTTCATCAGTTTTATTGATGATTATTCAAGGTATGGTCATGTTTACCTGCTTCATCACAAGTTCGATTCTCTTGAAAAGTTCAAAGAATATAAGGCTGAAGTTGAGAATGAATTAGGTAAAACAATAAAGACACTTCTATCAGATCGAGGTGGAGAGTATATGGACATACAATTCCAAGACTATTTGATAGAAAATGGGATCCAGTCACAATTCTTTGCACCTAGTACGCCTCAGCAGAACGGTGTATCAGAAAGAAGAACCCAAATTTTATTAGATATGGTTCGTTCTATGATGAGCTATGCTCAATTGCCTGATTCCTTTGAGGATATGCTGTGAACCCTGAATCCTAATTTCTCTGCTTAAGTATGTTCCCTACTAAGACTAGTGTGATGAGTAGGTTGATGTGGAAACTAGTGTGTAATGGTAGAGAAAAGAGTAGAGATTTGAAGAAAAGAGGAAATTTGGAAGTTTAACTCTTGGGAAAAATTTGGAAAATTTGGCTAAGTATAGAATTTTGTGTGGGATCGTTGGAAGGGACCAATGTGTTGGAAGGGTGTGTTGGATGATGGATGCATTGGATGCATTGTATGATGGATGCGTTGGATGCATTGGATGATGGATGCGTTGGATGCGTTGGATGATGGATGCGTTGAATGCGTTGGATGCGTTGGATGTGTTAGTGAAGGAAGGAAAATGAAAGTGAGGCATTGGGATGGCATTAGGGCTGCGGGGTGGCATGCGTCGAACAACCTCGGCCAAATGCTCAGCCATGCGTCGAGCAACCTCGACCAGTGCCCATGCAATGCGTCGAGTAGCCTCGGCCAGCACCCTTGCCATGCGTCGAGCAACCTCGGCCAAACGCCCATGTGTTGAGCGCACTGTCGAATGGGCATGCCCATGCGTTGAGTGCCCTGTCGAGTAGCTATGCCATGCATCGAGGTGCCCTGCCATGTAGCCAAGTGCACAACCCATGTGGCCTGCACGCCCATACGGCCGAACGAGCGAGCGATGGCCAGCATACACCGCATGCCAATGTGTCGAAGTAGCACGCCTATACGTCGAAGCACCCAGCCAAGCATCAAGGCGCCACATGCAGCCCATGCGGCCAAGCATGCCCAATGCGTCGAGCGGCCAGCACGCCCATGCGTCAAGCGACCAGCCTATGCAGCGTGCCTATGCGTTGGTGGCTAGCACCATGCACCCATGCCAAGCAAGTCGTGCAATGCTATCTAGTGAGCCATGCGTCGAGGATGGACGGTCACCCTACGCGTTGGTGATGGTTAGCTCTTGCGATGGCTAAGTTGAATTGTGATGATAGTGATTTGGCTTGCTATGCGTTGAGTATGGATTATGTGTTGAACATCCAAAAGTTGGACACATACAAGGGATGAGATTAGTAGGAGAACATCATAAAAACCAGGTGTCTTCTTAAAAGGAAAGCCTTAAGCCTTAAGAATTTGAGGTGGTGGCATTTGATTGGAAGCTCATGCATTGGCTACACAGGAGGAAGACACTTAGCTTGCGATAATCACAGCATTGCGTTGATGGGGTGAGAATGAGACACTTGGCCATGCAGCCAAGTAGGTGGTGTCAACTCTGAAGAAGGTTTGGATGCCTATAAATAGAGCCAAGAGACTTCATTTTTAGTTCAAAATTCAGAAATACCATAAAAAGAGTGGGAGAGTTGAGCAAACCTTACGTTGGAGCCAAATCCATGCGTTAGTCATAGAAGACGCATTGGACAATGAGGTTTGAAGAGGATGCATCAACTTGGGACGAGGAGTTCTCCCAATTTACTCATGTGTTTCGAGTGATTCAAAAGCCACCTGAAAGCTCTAGAAGTCTAGTTTTCAGGGTAGGGCTGCCGAAAGAAAATCTTCAAGGTATCAGGCTGGAAACTGAGAAGAAGACAGAAGGGTCAGGCTGTCGATTTAGTTTGAGCCAGTCTTGAAGATTCTGTGATTCCAGCCAAACCACGACGAGTTTTGAGCTAAAATTTATGGAAGCTTCCTGAGACATTATAGAATATGTTTTTAGAAGTAAGTATTTCAAAATAAGGTCCAGAACTATGAGCAATCTAAGCTGTAAGTTGAATCTGGATTCTAGGGGTGAAAAGGGAGCCCGAGGTAGAAAAGGGAGCTACTATAGTGAAAAGCTCCTAACCAATCAAGGTGAGTAGCTAAAACGTTTTGACTAAAATATTTTCTTAAAATGTTTGATTACAACGTGTTATAAAAAGCATGTTTTGAAGAAGATTATTCTCATGCCAGCTAGTTTTACAAGTAATTTCCAAGCAAACCATGAGTTATGTTTTAAACGCATGCATGTGTGAGAAATTGTTGAAAAGTAATTTATATATGTTAAATATACTCAGCATGCGTTAGTACCTTTAAAGCCATGTTTTTATATGTGTTTTACTTTACATGCTTTAAAGAGAAAGTCATTTATGACTAGTTTTACTTAAAACGCGATACCGAAGGACATTTGAGAAGGTATCTGCCCAATTAGATACTAAAGGTCATTTGAGAAGGTATCTATTGGTACTGAAGAATGTTTGAGAAGGTATCTGAACAGAAGTACCTAAGGTATGACGGTACTTAGTATGGCCACGTGCACGTAGGTAGTTAGAGTCAGAGATTGAACAAAAGGGTTCTCTCTTGATTAGCAGTTGGTGTTGAGATTGTTTTATCCACAGTAAGGGTTATTCTCAACTGAGAAATAGTTTTACTGTTTTATGATTAAAACAACTTTATATGTTTTATGCTTGAAAAATTTGTATACTACAGTACAAGTACTGTAGAAGTTTATATTTCAGTTAAACTCTTTATTGAGATTTGCATGAGAATCAATTATCTTTCTTAAGTCACTCATTGGGCATAAGCTCACCCCATTTTCAAATGTTTTCTCCCCCCCCCCCCCTCCAGGTAACGGTCAAATCCTCTGTATCTGCTCTGCCACTAAAGGAATAAGAGATTGTAACCCGTCGGTTTAAGTGGTTACTGTTAATATTGTACATATGTTGCTGTTGTTCATATAGGGACTAGAGTTTTGGGTTTTGGGACTTGTAAATCTAGTGTTGTGATAACTCTAAATATGTTATGCTTTTAAATTAATAAATTTTGGCCTAAAGATATTCTGCTGTATATGAGTTATATAATGGTATCAGAGTTATTCTGCAACAGTTAATAGGCAGTAAGTGTCAGCCACAGGGTTGATAACTGTTGTAGTCATGCCCTTCTCTAGGCTAAGAGGGTGGTTTGGGGCGGGGTGTGATAGCTTGGTATTAGAGCAAAGGTTTACGTAAAACCTGGGAGAAGGTTGAGTATAAAGTTTGGGTTAATACCAGCTTGGTAACACAGCAAAGGTATACGTAAACTTGGGAAAGGTTTGAGCTAGTTTAGTATTAAAACATAAGGTCTTGGGTGAAAGAGAAAGTTCATGCATTAGATTAAGTCCCATAGATAAGCCCATAAAACGTGTACCTAATAATTAGGCAAAGATGCTGAGGAGAAGTGGCAAGTGGAGCAAGCAGACTGAGGAGAGGAATGTTGACCCTACCAGTGGAGGTCCTGAAGTTGGACGGGACCCAGATCCGAAGGGGAAAAAAGTTAGAGACTCAGTAGAGCTGGAAGCAACTTCTGCAAACGAGAAGAGTACACCAAGGGTAGATGTAGAACCCCAGATGGAAAATCGAGTATTTGATCGAATCACTTTAAGATTGGCGGCAAGTGTAGGATCGATTCAGAACGATCCAGAAAAGAAATTCGGCATCGAGAGGTTGAAAGCTTTAGGAGCCATGACGTTCGATGGAGCCACAGATCAAGTAGATGCTGAGATCTGGTTGGATTTGATTGAGAAATGTTTTAAGGTTATGAGGTGCCCTAAGGATCGTAAGGTCGAGTTAGTGGCATTCTTACTGCAGAAAGAGGCTAAGAAGTGGTGAAAAGTGATAGAAGCCAAAAGGAATAGTTCGGAAACAATGACTTGGCCTGAGTTCAGATAGGTATTTAAGGATAAATACTACCCTAGTTCTTTTAAAGAAGCAAAGAGGGAGGAATTCCTTAGGCTAACTCAGGTAGTGATGATGGTTGCTGAGTATGAACAAAGATTTACTGAGTTATCTCAGTATGCCCTTCCGATCATCGCGGAAGAAAAGGAGAGGTGTAGGAGATTTGAGAATGGCCTAAGAAGAAAGATACGTACACCCATTACCTCTACATCCAATTGGGTGAATTTCACTCAGTTAGTTGAGACCGCTATCTGAGTAGAGAAGACTGTAGCGAGGGAAAATGTACTCCAGCCAGGTGAAGGACAGTTTAGAATGCTTGGAGAAACGAAAAGTAAGAGATTTAGACCCCCGTTCTTTGGACAGTCAGGTATAAGAAGTTTTGGAGGCATGAGCCAACAAAGTTCAAGTCGAAAGAGGTCAAGACCTACAGTTGGACAAAGTGGTAGATCAGTATCAGGTCGTGGTAGCAAGTCAGTAGCTAGTACAGGCAGGAAACCACTTTGTGTCAACTGTGGTAGACCTCAAGAGTGTATTATGGTAATAGGAATGTGTGTTTCCAGTGCGAACAAGCTATGCATTTCAAGAGAGATTGTCCTCAGCTAGGTCATGGAGCACAGAATGAGCAAAGAGGAGTTACCCAGCCTAGGGCGACCGGAACTAGAGGTGAGGGATCCGGTGTAGCTAAGCAGAAAGGGGTAGTTGGACGACCCCAATAGTAATAGCAACAGCAGCAGCAGCAGGGTAGAGTATACGCTATGATACACCAAGAAGCGGAAGAGGCTCCAGTTGTCGTAACTGGTACGATAACTTTATATAATCAATCCGCTTATGCATTATTTGATTCTGGTGCTACACACTCATTCATATCTAGCATATGTACATTACATATAGATAGAGTGCCTGAGCATATGAATGATGATTTGTTTATCTCTACGCCTGTAGGAGATAATCTAATTGTACATGAGTATTACAGGAATTGTGAAGTAATTCTTGGAAATCAGAGTTTTTGGGTTGACTTGATTCCATTAGAATTACTAGAATTTGATGTTATCCTAGGTATGGATTTCCTAAGTAAACACTATGTCACTATGGATTGTTTTAAGAGAGAAATAGTGTTTAGGAAACCAGGTGAAAAAGAAATAACCCTGGTGGGAAGTAAAAGAATACTTCCAGGAAGTTTAATATCAACAGTGAAGGCTACGAAGCTGTTGAGTAAAGGATGCAAAGCTTATTTAGCCTATGTAGCAGTTTCACAGGATAAGAAACTGAGACCTGAGGATGTACCTGTGGTACAAGAATTCTTAGATGTGTTCCCTGAAGAATTATCAAGTTTACCACCTGATAGGGAAATAGAGTTTACTATTGAGTTAGTTCCGGGTACAACACCTATATTCCAGGCACCATATAGGATGGCACCAACGAAACTGAAGGAACTAAAAGTACAGTTACAGAAACTTGTAGATAAGAGGTACATTAGACCCAGTGTGTCGCCTTGGAAAGCACCAGTCTTGTTTGTTAAGAAGAAAGACGGTACTCTTAGATTATGTATAGACTATAGACAGTTGAATAAGGTGACCATTAAGAATAAGTACCCATTACCTCGTATAGATGATCTCTTCGATCAATTAAAGGGAGCCATGGTGTTCTCTAAGATAGATTTGAGATCGGGGTATCACCAGTTGAAGGTGAAAGACATAGATGTTCCAAAGACTACATTCAGAACTAGGTATGGACATTATGAGTTCCTAGTAATGCCGTTTGGATTGAAAAATGCTCCTGCGGTATTTATGGACTTGATGAATAGGATATTTCATCATTATTTGGATCAGTTTGTGATAGTTTTTATAGATGATATACTAGTGTATTCAAGTAATATAGAGAAGCACAAAGAACATCTAAGGATGGTGTTACAGATTCTAAGGGAAAAGAAGTTATATGCCAAATTTAGTAAGTATGATTTTTGGTTAAACCAAGTCGCATTCCTTGGGCATATAGTTTCAGCTGATGGAGTTAGCATTGATTCCTAAAAGATAGAAGCAATAGTTAACTGGGAATGACCCCTGAATGTAACCGAAGTATGCAGTTTTCTAGGTTTAGCAGGTTATTATAGGAGATTCATGGAGGGTTTTTCTAAGATAGCTCTTCCATTGACAAGCCTAACCAGAAAAGATGCAAAGTTTGAGTGGTCGCCAGAATGCGAGCATAGTTTTCAGGTATTGAAACAGAAGTTAGTATCATCACCAGTATTAACTCTACCTACACCAGGTAAAGAGTTTGAGGTCTATTGTGATGCATCCCGACAAGGGTTAGGATGTGTGCTGATGCAGGAAGGGAAGGTAATAGCTTGTGCTTCTCGACAGTTAAAGAAGCATGAATGTAAATCCCTACACATGATTTGGAATTAGTAGCAGTTGTGTTAGCTCTAAAGTTGTGGAGACATTACCTGTTTGGTGAGCGATGTCATATATTCACGGATCATAAAAGTCTAAAGCATATCTTTGATCAGAAGGAACTAAACTTGAGACAACAAAGATGGCTCGAGTTGATCAAGGATTATGACTATACCACCCAGGTAAAGCAAATGTGGTAGCTGATGCTCTAAGCCAAAAAACCAAATCCCCTAGAGCTAGTATCAATTCAGTGAAGGGTACACTGATTCATGAGTTGTATAATGCTAGGGCAGCATTATCAATCGGTCAAAAAGGAGGGTTATTAGCTTCATTTCAAGTGCGTCCTATGCTCGTAGAAGATATTCTACGTGAGCAATTAAAGGATTCTGATTTTCAGAAGTTAGCTGAGGAAGTAGATAAAGGATTGAGGATGACTACCAATTAAGAGCTGACAGAGTACTATTGAAAGAAGGTAGGATATGCGTACCTAAGGACTTAGCACTTAAACAAGCTATTCTAGAGGAGGCACATAGTTTGGCCTATGCTATGCATCCAGGCAGTACGAAGATGTATAGAACATTAAAGAGATCGTACTGGTGGCTTGGTATGAAAAGAGAAATAGCGGAGTATGTTGACAGGTGCCTAATATGTCAACAAGTTAAACCAGAAAGATAGAGGCCAGCAGGATTACTTAATCCACTCCCAGTACCAAAGTGGAAATGGGAGCATATTACGATGGATTTCCTGTTTGGATTACCTAAGACACCAGCGAGCTATGATGGTATATGAGTAATTATGGATAGATTGACAAAAACAGCTAAGTTTTTACCTGTTAAAGTTACTTATACCCTAGACCAATTAGCTAAGCTGTATGTTGAGCGAGTTGTGAGTCAGTTTGGAACTCCAGTTTCAATTGTATCAGATCGAGACTCTAGATTTACATCAAAGTTTTGGCCTAGTTTGCAGAAAGCTATGGGAACCAAGTTATATTTTAGCATCGCTTTTCATACATAGACGGATGGTTAGTCTGAGCGGACAATCCAGACATTAGAGGGCATGCTGAGAGCATGTGTATTGCAATTTAAGGGCAGTTGGGATATGAATCTTTTGTTAATCGAATTTGCGTATAACAACAGTTACCATTCGAGTATCAGGATGGCACTGTATGAGGCACTATATGGTACCATGTAGAACTTCGATATGTTGGAATGAAGTCAGTGAAAGGAAATTACTAGGTCCAGAACTCGTACAACAGAGATCAGACAGCATTAAGATTATAAGAGATAATTTTAAGACGGCTCGAGATAGACAAAAGAGTTACGCTGATAAGCAGAGAAGAGAATTAGAGTTTGAAGTTGGTGACAAAGTATTTATGAAGTTATCTTCATGGAAAGGAATACTCAGATTTGGTAGGAAAAGGAAATTAAGCCCGAGATATATTGGACCCTATGAGATAATAGAAAGAGTCGGCCCAATGGCATATAGATTGGATTTACCTTCAGAGTTATCTCGTATTCATGATGTGTTTCATGTGGCAATGCTTAGAAAGTATGTGCCAAATCCTACCCATGTGTTGCCTGAGCAACCGGACAGTTGAAAGAGAATTTGTCTTATGAAGAAGAACCAGTGGAAATCCTTGACAGAAAGGAACAGGTCTTAAGGAATAAGACAATCCCATTGGTAAAGTTACTATGGCGAAACCATAGCATGGAAGAAGCAACATGGGAAGTCGAAGAGCAAATAAAAAACAAGTACCTGCAATTGTTTAGTTGACAGACTTATAGCGAAATTTCGAGGACGAAATTTTTATAGGGGGGAGGTAAATGTGAACCCTGAATCCTAATTTCTCTACTTAAGTATGTTCCCTACTAAGACTAGTGTGGTGAGTAGGTTGATGTGGAAACTAGTGTGTAATGGTAGAGAAAAGAGTGGAGATTTGAAGAAAATAGGAAATTTGGAAGTTTAACTCTTGGGGAAAATTTGGAAAATTTGGCTAAGCATAGAATTTTGTGTGGGATGCGTTGGAAGGATGTGTTGGATGATGGATGCGTTGGATACATTGGATGATGGATGTGTTGGATGATGGATGCATTGGATGCATTGAATGCATTGGATGATGGATGTGTTAGATTCGTTGGATGCGTTGGTGAATGAAGGAAAATGGAAGTGAGGCATTGGGATGGCACGAGGGTTGGGGGTGGCATGCGTCAAGCAACCTCGGCCAAATGCCCAGCCATGTGTCGAGCAACCTCAACCAGTGCCCATGCAATGTATCGAGCAGCCTCAGCCAGTGCCCTTGCCATGCGTCAAGTAGCTTCGGCCAGACGCCATGCATTGAATGCATTGTCGAGTGGCCACGCTCGTGCGTTGAGCGCATTGTCGAGTGGCCACGCCCATGCATTGAGCGCCCTGTCTCGCAGCTATGTCGTGCGTCGAGGTGCCTTGCCATGTAGCCAAGTGCGCAGCCCATGCGGCCAAGCAAGCCCATGTGACTAAGCGAGCGAGCGATGGCTAGCATACGCCGCACACCCATGCGTCGAAGCAATACGACTATGCGCCGAAGCACCCGGCCAAGCATCAAGGCGTCGCACATAGCCCATGCGGCCAAGCACGCCCAATGCATCGAGCAGTCATGCGCCTATGTGTTCGTGGCCAGCACCATGCACCCATGCCAAGCAAGCCGTGCAATGCTACCTAGTGAGCCATGCGTCGAGGACGGATGGTCATCCTATGCGTTGGTGATGGTTAGCTCTTGCGATGGCTAAGTTGAATTGTGATGGTAGTGATTTGGCTTGCTATGCATTGATGATAGACTATGCATTGAGTATGGATTATGTGTTGAACATCCAAGAGTTGGACGCATACAAGGGATGAGATCAGTAGGAGAACATCATCAAAAATACCTTATGAGCTATGGAAATGGCGTAAAAGTAGTTTACGTCACTTTAGAATTTGGCGTTACCCAGCACATGTGTTGGTACAAAATCCCAAGAAATTGGAACATCGTTCAAAATTATACCTATTTGTAGGTTATCCAAAGGAAACAAGGGGTGGTCTGTTTTATCATCCTCAAGAGAATAAGGTATTTGTAACGACAAATGCCACATTCTTAAAGGAAGACCACATAAGAAGTATTCAACCTCGCAAGAAACTAGTATTGAATGGAATTTCCAAAGACGCTACAGATAAAGCTAATTCATCTACTAAAGTAGTAGATAAAACTAGTACATCAGGTCAGTCACATCCTTCTCAAGAGTTGAGAATGCCTTGACATAGTGGGAGGGTTGTTCATCAGCCTGACCGTTACTTGGGTTTAACAGAAACACAAGTCGTCATACCTGATGACAGCATAGAGGATCCATCGACCTATAAACAGGCGATGAAAGATGTGGACCGTGATCATTGGGTTAAAGCCATTGACCTCGAAATGGATTCTATGTACTTCAATTCTGTCTGGAAACTTGTAGATCAATTAAATGATGTAAAACCAATTGGTTGTAAATGGATCTACGAGAGAAAACGAGACCAAACCAGTAAAGTACAGACTTTTAAGGCTCGACTTGTGGCAACGGGTTATACCCAAAGAGAGGGAGTGGACTATGAAGAAACTTTCTCTCTCGTTGCCATGCTTAAGTCGATTAGAATACTCTTATCCATTGCCACCTTTTATGACTATGAAATTTAGTAAATTGATGTCAAGACAGCCTTTCTAAATGGCGATCTTAAAGAGAGTATCTATATGGCTCAACCAGAGAGGTTTATTGCATAGGGTCAAGAACAAAAGGTTTGTAAGCTTCAAAAATCCATTTATGGGTTGAAACAAGCTTCTAGATCCTAGAATATTAAGTTTGATACTGCGATCAAATCTTATGGCTTTGAATAGAATGTTGACGACCCTTGTGTTTACAAGAAGATCGTCAATTCTACTATAGCGTTCTTAGTTTTATATATCGATGATATTCTACTCATTGGGAATGATGTAGGATATCTTACTAATGTCAAACAATGGCAAGATACACAATTCCAAATGAAAGATTTAAGAAATGCGCAGTATATTCTTGGGATCCAAATTGTTCGGAATCGTAAGAATAGGATACTAGTCATGTCTCCAGCATCTTATATAGACAAAATGTTGTCTACATATAAAATGCAAAATTCCAAAAATGGTATGTTGCCTTTCAGACATGGAATTCATCTGTCATAAGACAGCTCAAGAAGTTGAGGATATGAGAAATATTCCTTATGCCTCCATAATTGGAAGTCTGATGTATGCAATGTTATGTACTAGACCTGACATATGCTACTCAGTAGGGATCGTCAGTAGATACCAGTCTAATCCTGGACGTGATCATTGGACTGCCATTAAGAACATCTTAAAGTATCTCAGGAGAACTAGAGACTACATGCTCGTGTATAATGTTGAGGATCTAATACTTACTGGATATACTGACTCTAATTTCAGTGTTCACTCTTAACGGAGGAGCAGCAGTGTGAAGAAGCATAAAATAGACCTGTATAGCTGACTCCACAATGGAAGTTGAATACGTAGCTGCTTGCGAAGCAGTAAAAGAAGCAGTATGGCTGTGAAAATTCTTAACAAATTTGGAAGTTGTTCCAAATATGCATCTACCCATCGCCTTGTATTGTGACAACAGCGGTGCAGTTGCAAATTCAAAAGAACCTTGAAGCCATAAATGGGGAAAGCACATCGAACACAAGTACCACCTTTTCCAGGAAATCATACACCGTGGTGATGTTGTAAAAGATACCTTCTGAGCAAAACATTACTGATCCTTTTACAAAAACCTTCACGGCTAAAGTTTTTGAGGGTCACCTACAGAGTTTAGGTCTACGGTGTTTCTAAACTAGGACAAGTGGGAGATTATGTTGGGCGTGAATGCCCTAGTTTATTGTATTCATATGTTTATTGTACTCATATGTAATATTAATGTCTCACATTTAAATTCAACATCGTTTGATCCTACTAGGAGTTTTAGTCCAAGTGGGAGTTTGTTGGATTTTATGTCCTAAAACTCGTAGTTTGTAATGTCATATTCTTGTTCAATAATGCTGTTATTGAAAATCTTTAGTAAATTTAAATTCTATATTCATCAATCCAATAAACTAAGTTTCTGAGGCTATTAAGTTTAAGTTTGAACTTTATGTAGTGACATAAATATGGATCAAGTTCAAATATATAGTCAAAATGGTCTATAGTATATGAATAAGGTTGGGCGTCTTATTCTGGGGACACTATGGATGCGGCCCATTTTGTAGTTAGTACAAACAATGTGATCCTAAACCGTTCATGTGGAGACATGAAAATTGGGGCATCCTATGTAAAGAGTTTACATAAGACTGAACCATGAAATAGTCACTTTTTATGTTCTAAATGTCGTTTAATGTATAAAATTGACTATTTCGTTAATTGATGACCTAAGTAACTTAATCTTAATCCTGAGCTAACTATGAATTCCTATTCAATTGGAATTATCCTTAGATTTGCATAGGTAAGGGCAGCTCATTATCGTTGGCCAATAAGCCTCCCATTTCAAGGGTAAGATCAGGTGGATAGCTGGGAACATAGGGTGCAAGACGGAATTCACTCCTACCCGTTATAGGGATAGTAGATAGGTTGTTCCCTTTAGTACTGAATCCAAGTCTTGAACAAGGGGCCCCACCCTCTCATTGACCCGAGAGGGGTTCAGTTTATAGGTTGGACCTTAAACCAATTGTTCATTAGAGGATCAGTGGAACTTAAGGAATAAGATGTAGTCTCAGGGGTAAAACGGTTTTTATGACCCAACCAAGATACGAACAACCTGTGAAGGATTAGCTTACTAATCATGGTTATATCATATGGACACAAATATATCTATAGTGAGGGGAGTGCAACTACGGAACTATAGTGGAATGACCCATGAGTTAACGAATATTGATTAGCTTCATCTAGAGAGTTTAGCCAGCTAATCTCGGATCATTGGAGCCCATGATCTATAGGTCCATTAAGTTCCCTTACTAACAAAATAGTGGGCTAGGTGTTGGCTTATAGTGGAGACATTAAGCCTACTTAGATAGTGGATTCTAGGTGTTGGGTTTTTATGAATTGATTTCATGCAATTTTTAAATGGCCTTTTTTTGTAAATATGGGCTTTGAATTTGGATTAAAAACTTTTGCCCATTTTGCCAAAATTGTTTTAAAATTTGGGGTGAAAAAAAACACTATTTTGAGGAAAATTCATAACCCAAAACCCAACCCAAAGATCCATTTCTTTTTCCATCTCTTTCTCTCTCTCGGTTTCTTCATCCACCGGGGTCCCACAATCTGGTTCTAAGTCCAGAGGATAGTGGGTCAACTCTAGTGGTGGTCCGGAAGAATTCGAGTCAAGATTCAGCGATGAAAAACAGTTTTCAGGAGCTTCAAAGTAATTTTCTAATTTACTGTTTTTTCCTTCAATTGCACGTTTTTTTCCTTTAAATTAAAAGCAATTAGAGTGTAATTAGATCCTTATTCCATTGCATATGTCTCGTGTTCCATCATGTGGTATCAGAGCATGTTTTAATTACGCTCAATTTCTTTTGGTGGGTGTTTTTTTCCTTTCTATTCAAAGGTTGAATGAAATATGGACTGAAGTGGATTTATTATGATTTTGACAAAATGGGCAAAAGTTTTTAATCCAAATTCAAAGCCCATATTTATAGAAAAAGGGCATGCAAAAATTGCATGAAATCAATTCATAAAAATCCAACACCTAGAATCCACTATCTAAGTGGGCTTTATGTCTCCACTATAAGCCAACACCTAGCCCACTATTTTTTTAGTGGAATTATCCAACAAAAGTTTGGATTTTCCCACTAACTTTAGTCAAAGGGCAAAATAGTCATTTTGTCAAATTCAAACTTCAACCAAAAAGTCAACATTTTGACTTTTTATGATTTTTTCCATGTTGTAATTTTGACCTCCCGAGCATGAATCCGCATTCGTTTTCTCGAAATTCAAATCACATTTGAATATAAGGTCGGTCAAAGTTTGACTTTTCAAAGTCAAAAGTCAACTCTGACTTTTACATCTTTGACCATTTCCATTATTTCTAAGCTTCCGAATATGAATGTATTCACATTCTTGATATTTAAATCACATTTAAATATTAAAGTTGTATCTCTAAACTGAAAATCGACGACTATATCACATATACTTGTCGGTTTCTCTCTCTTCACCTAATTCGAACAATTCGAATCATTCTATCATACTGTTATAAGTTTATTCCATTTGAGCTAGTAGAGGAACCTAATGGACCTATAGATCTCCAACGATCTGAGATTAGCTGGCTAAACTCTTTAGATGGAGCTAATCAACATTCGTTAACTAACGGGTCATTCCACTATAGTCTCATAGTTGCACTCCCCTCACTATAGATATATTTGTGTCCATTTGATATAACCATGATTAGTAAGTATCCTTCACAGGTTGTTCGTAATCTCGGCTGGGTCATAAAAATTGTTTTACCCTCAAGACTACATCTTGTTCTTTAAGTTCTACTGATCCTCTAATGAATAATTGGTTTAAGGTCCAACCTATAAATCGAATCCCTCTCGGGCCAAGGAGAGGGTGGGGCCCCTTGTTCAAGACTTGGATTCAGTACTAAAGGGAACAAATACTATCCCTATAATGGGTAGGAGTGAATTCCGTCTTGCACCCTATTTCCCATCTATCCACCTGATCTTACCCCTGAAATGGGAGGCTTATTGGGCCAGCGATAATAAGTTGCCCTCAGCTATGAAGATCTAAGGATAATTCCGGGTGAACAGGAGTTCATAGTTAGCTCAGGAATAAGATTAAGTTACCAAGGTCATCAATTAACAAAATAGTCAATTTTATACATAAAAGGGCATTTAGAACGTTAAAAGTGACTATTTCATGGTGTCTTATATAAACTCTTTACATAGGATGCCTCCACTTTCATGTCTCCAGATGAATGATTTAGGATCACATCGTTTGTACTAACTACAAAATGGGCCGCATCCATAATGTCCCCAGAATAAGGCGCCCAACCTTATTCATATACTATAGACCATTTTCGCTATATATTTGAACTTAATTCACATTTAGGTCACTACATAAAGTTCAAACTACATTAAATAGCCTTAGGACCATAGTTTATTGGATTCAAGATTACAATTTCAATAACAATTTTATCGAAAAACAAAATGGAATATGTTTATTAATTTATAAACTACGAGTTTTAGGACATAAAATCCAACACGCCCGCCGGAAAGTTCACGTACTAAAATTGGACAAGGGCACCCAACCGGTCCCAATAGCCGTTTGGGGAACCAAACGAGCTCCGTTCCCAAAATCGTCTTTGCGCACCACTTTTTCTCATCGTTCTGAACCCCTAGGTCTGTTTTCAAATTTTCATCAGCTGAAAAGTTCAAGCACTAAAATTGGGCCTTGGAGCACCCCCGTCAGGCCCGATAGCCGTTTAGGGCAACAAACGAGCTCCGTTCGAAAAACCTTCTGCGCGCACGGCTTTTTCTCATCGTTCTAAACCCTTGGATCCGTTTTCAAATTTTCGCCCGTCGGAAAGTTCGCGCACTAAAAATGGGCCCTGACACACCCACACCAGGCCCAATAGCTGTTTGAGGCTCCAAACGAGCTCCGTTCCCAAAACCGTCTATGCATACAGATTTTCCTCATCGTTCTAAAACCCTGGGTTCGTTTTCAAATTTTCGCTCGCCGGAAAGTTTCCGCACTAAAATTGGGCCTCGGGGCACCGCCGCAAGGCCCAATAGCCGTTTGGGGCACAAAACGAGCTTCGTTCCCAAAACCATCTGCGCGCATTGCTTTTTCTCATCGTTCTGAAATACTGGGTTTGTTTTCAAATTTTTTCCCACCCGAAAGTTCACGTAGGAAAATTGGGCCTCTAGGCACCCCTGCCGAGCTCGATAACCGTTTAGGACACAAACGACTTCCGTTCCCAAAACCGTCTGTGCACACGGGCTTTTCACCTCGTTTTGAACCCCTGGGTTGGTTTTCAAATTTTCTCCGGCCGAAAAGTTCGTGCACTAAAATTAGGACTTGGGGCACCGCCGCTAGGCCCGATAGTCGTTTGGGGCACCCCCACCTAGCCCGATAGCCGTTTGGGACATCAAACGAGATCTGTTCTAAAAACCATCTACGCACACAACTTTTTCTCCATGTTCTGAACCCCTGGGTCTTTTTTGAAATTTAGGCCCGCCGAAAAGTTCGCGTACTAAAAAAGGGTCTCGGGGCACACCCGCCGGGCCTGATAGCCGTTTGAGGCACCTAACGAGCTCCATCCCTAAAATAGTCTGCGCGCATGGCTTTTTCTCATTGTTTTGAACCCCTGGGTTCGTTTCCAAATTTTCAACCATCAGATTGTTCGGGGACTAAAATTAAGCCTCAGGGCACCTCTGTCGGGCCCGATAGCCGTTTGGGACATGAAACGAGCCTCGTTCCCAAAATCGTCTGTGCGCATGGCTTTTTCTCATTGTTCTGAACCCCTGGGTCCATTTTCAAATTTTCGCCCGCCGGAACGATCGCGCACTAAAATTGGCCCCTAGGCACCCCTGCCTGGCCCGATAGCCATTTGGGGCACCAAACGAGCTCCGTTCCTAAAACCGTCTGTGTGCACGACTTTTTCTCATCATTCTGAATCCCTGGGTTCGTTTTCAAATTTTCGCCCGCCGGAACGATCGCGCACTAAAATTGGCCCCTAGGCACCCCTGCCTGGCCCGATAGCCATTTGAGGCACCAAACGAACTCCGTTCCCAAAACTGTCTGTGCGTACAGCTTTTTCTCGTCTTCTGAAGCCATGGGTCTGTTTTGAAATTTTGGCTCGCCGGAAAGTTTGCCTACTAAAATTGGACCCTGGGGCACCTCCGCCGAGCCCGATAGCCGTTTAGGGCAACAAACGAGCTCTGTTCCCAAAACCATCTATGTGCACGGCTTTTTCTCATCGTTCTTAACCCCTAGGTTCGTTTTGAAATTTTGGTCTGCCGGAAAGTTTGCCTACTAAAACTGGACCCCGAGGTATCCTCGTCGGGCCCAATAGCCATTTGGGTACCAAACGAGCTCCGTTCCTTAAACCGTCTACGCGCATGGCTTTTTCTCATCGTTTTGAACCCTTGTGTCCATTTCAAATTTTCACTCACCAGAAAGTTCGCACACTAAAATTGGGCCCTGGGATGCCCCTGCGTGGCCCGATAGTCGTTTGGGCCACCAAACGAGCTCCATTCCCAAAATCGACTGCGCACACGTCTTTTTCTCATCGTTCTGAACTCCTAGGCCCGTTTTAAAATTTTCATCCGTCGGAAAGTTCACACACTAAAATTGGGCCCTAGAGCACCCCCGCCAACCCCGATAGCTGTTTGGGGAACCAAACAAGCTCCGTTCCCAAAACCGTCTGCGCGCACGACTGTTTCTCATCGTTCTGAACCCTTAGGTTCGTTTTCAAATTTTCGCCCGCCAGAAAGTTCGCACACTAAAATTGGGCCCCGGGGCACCACTCAGGCCCGATACCATTTGGGGCACCAAAATAACTCCATTCCCAAAACTGTCTACGCACACAGCTTTTTCTTGTTGTTCTGAACCAATGTGTCAGTTTTGAAATTTTCGCCCGCCAGAAAGTTCACGCACTATAATTAGGCCCCCGGCACCCCCGCCAGGTCCGATCACCGTTTGGGGCACCAAATGAGCTCCGTTCAAAAAACCGTCTGCGCACACGGCTTTTTCTGATCGTTCTGAACCACTAGGTTTGCTTTCAATATTTCGCCCGCCGAAAAGTTCGCACACTAAAATTGGGCCCCGGTGCACCCCCGCCGGGCCCCATAGCCATTTGGGCACCAAACGAGCTTTATTCCCAAAATCGTCTGCAGGAACAGTCTTTTCTCATCGTTCTGGACCCCTGGGTCCGTTTTGAAATTTTTGCCCGCTAGAAAGTTCGCACACTAAAATTGGGCCCTGGCCACCCCCGCCAGGCCCGATAGCTTTTTGGGGCATCAAACAAGCTTCATTCCTAAAACCATCTGTGGGCACGTTTTTTTCTCATCGTTTTGAACAACGAGTCCGTTTTCAAATTTTCGCCCGCCGGAAAGTTGTGCACTAAAATGGGACCTCGGGGCACCCCCGTCGGGCCCGATAGCCGTTTGGGGCACCAAATTAGCTCTGTTCCAAAAATCGTCTGTGGACAGCTTTTTCGCAATGTTCTGAACCCCTGAGTCTGTTTTTAAATTTTCGCCTGCCGAAAAGTTTGCGCACTAAAATTTGGGCCCGACCCTGCCGAGCCCGATAGCCGTTTGGGGCACCAAACCAGCTCCATTCCCAAAACCGTCTGTGCACGCAGCTTTTTCTCATCATTCTGAACCTCTGATTCTGTATTCAAATTTTCGCCCGCCGAAAAGTTCGCGCACTGAAATTGGGCCCCAAGGCACCCCGTCGGGCACGATAGCCATTTTACGCACTAAACGAGCTCCGTTCCCAAAATCGTCTGTGCACATGGCTTTTTATCATCGCTCTGAACCCTTGGGCCCATTTTCAAATTTTCACCCGTCGGAATGTTCTCGCACTAACATTTGGCGCAAAGGCACCCCCGCAGGGCCCGATAGCCGTCTAGGTCACCAAATTAGCTCCATTCCCAAAACCGTTTGTGCACACGACTTTTTCTCATCGTTCTGAACCCTTGGGTTCGTTTTCTAATTTTGGCCCGACAGAAATTTCACGCACTAAAATTAGGCCCCGGGGCACCCCTGCCAGGCCCGATAGCCGTTTGGGGCACCAAACGAGCTCTGTTCCAAAAAACGGTTTACGCGCATAGCTTTTTCTCATCTTTCTGAACCCCTGTGTCCGTTTTCAAATTTTCGTCTGACGGAAAGTTCACGCACTACAATTGGGCCACAGGGCACCCACGCCAGGCACGATAGCCATTTGGGGCACCAAACGAGCTCTGTTCCCAAAATCGTTTGCGCGCACGACTTTTTCTCATACTTCTGAATCCCTAGGTTCGTTTTAAAATTTTCGCCCGCCAAAAAGTTCCTGCACTAAAATTGGGCCCTAGGGAACCCCCGCCATGCCCGATAGCCATTTGGGGCACCAAACGAGCTCCGTTCACAAAATCGTCGGCACGGATTTTTCTCATTGCTTTGAACCCGTGTGTCCGTTTTCAAATTTTCACTCGCCAGAAAGTACGCACACTAAAATTGGACCCCGAGACACCCCCACCATGCTCAATAGCCATTTGAGGCACCAATCGAGCTCCATTACCCAAACCATCTGCACGCATGGCTTTTTCTCATCGTTCTGAACCCCTATGCTCGTTTTCAAATTTTGGTCCACCGGATAGTTCACTCACTAAAATTGGGCCCCAGAGCACCCCCACTAGGCTCGATAGCCATTCTGGACACAAAACGAGTACCGTTCCCAAAACCGTCTGCAGCACAAATTTTTCCCATAGTTCTGAACCCCTGGGCCCGTTTTCAAATTTTTGCCCGCCGGAATGTTCGCGCACTAACATTGGGCCCCGAGCCAACCTTGCCCGGCCCAATAACCGTTTGGGGCACCAAACGAGCTCTGTTCCCAAAACCGTCTGCGAGCATGGCTTTTTCTCATCTTTATGAATCCCTGGGTCTGCGAGCACCGGGGAACCCACGCGGGGCCTGATAGTCGTTTGGAGCACCAAACGAGGTTTGTTCAAAAAACCGTCTGCGCGCATGACTTTTTCTCATTGTTCTGAACCCTTGGGTCCGTTTTCAAATTTTCGCCCGACGGAAAATTCGCACACTAAAATTGGTCCCCATGGCACTCCCGCCGGGCCCGATAGCCGTTTGGGACACCTAACGAGCTCCGTTCCCAAAACGGTCTGCGCGCACGGCTTTTTCTCATCGTTCTGGACCCTTGGGTCTGTTTTAAGATTTTCGCCCGCCGGAAATTATGCGCAATAAAACTGGGCCCCGTGCACCCCCGCCAGGCCTGATAGCCATTTCAGGCACCAAATAAGCTCCATTCTCAAAACCGTCTGTGCGCACAGCTTTTTCTCAACGTTCTAAAACCCTAGGTCTGTTTTCAAATTTTCACTCGCCGAAAAGTTTGTGCACTAAAATTGGGCACCGGGGCACCCTCGCCGGGCTCGATAGCCGTTTGAGATACCAAGCGTTCTCCATTCCCAAAATCGTCTGCGTACACGACTTTTTCACATCATTATGAACCCGTGCCGGGCCTGATAACTGTTTCCAAATTTTCGCCCGCCAGAAAGTTTGCACACAAAAATTGGGCCCTGGGGCACCCCCACGGAGCCCATAGTCGTTTGGGGGACCAAACGAGCTCCGTTCCCAAAACCGTCTATGCACACGCCTTTTTCTCATCGTTCTGAACTCCTTGTTCCATTTTCAAATTTTCACCCGCCGGAAAGTTCGTGCACTAAAATTGGGCCCCAAGGCACCCCCGCTGGGACCGATAGCCGTTTAGGGCACCAAACGAGCTCCATTCCTAAAATCCATTCCGAGCATGGCTTTTTCTCATCGTTTTGAACCACTGAGTCCGTTTTCAAATTTTCGCCCGCCAGAAGGATCGCACACTAAAATTGGGCCCCGGGGCATCCCTACCGTGCCCGATAACCGTTTGGGGTACCAAACGAGCTCCGTTCCCAAAACCGTCTGCGCGCACGACTTTTTCTCATCGTTTTAACCCCCTGGGTCTTTTTCAAATTTTCGCCCATCGGAAAGTTTGCACACTAAAATTCGGCCCCAGGGGACCCCCACCGAGGAACCAAACGAGCTCTATTCCAAAAACCTTCGGCACTCACGGCTTTTTCTCATCGTTCTGAACCCATGGGTCTGTTTTCAAATTTTTGCCCGTGGGAAAGTTCGTACACTAAAATTAGGCCCTGGGCACCCACGTCGGGCCCATAGCCGTATGGGGACCCAAACGAGCTCTGTTCCCAAAACCGTCTGCGCGCACGATTTTTTCTCATCATTCTGAACCTTTTTGTCCGTTTTAAATTTTCACACACTAAAATTGGGCCCTCGAGGCACCACCATCGAGCCCGATAGCCGTTTCGGACACCAAACGAGCTTCATTCCCAAAACCCTCTGTGCGCACGGCTTTTCTCATCGTTCTGAACCCCTGGGTCCGTTTACAAATTTTTACCCGCCGAAAAGTTCGCGCATTAAATTTGGGCCCCGGGGCACCCCTACCGGGTCCGATCGCCATTTGACGCACCAAACGAGCTCCGTTCCTAAAATCGTCTGTGCATGATTTTTTCTCATCATTCTAAACCCGTGGGTCCGTTTTTAAACTTTCGTCCGCCGAAAAGTTCGCGCACTAAAATTGGGCCCTGGGCCACCCCCACCAGGTCCGATAGCCGTTTAGGGCACCAAACGAGCTCCGTTCCCAAAACCGAATACGGGCACGATTTTTTCTCATCGTTCTAAACCCTTGTGTCCATTTTCAAATTTTCGCCCACCGAAAAGTTCGTGCACTAAAATTGGGCCCCGTGGCACCCTGTCGGGCCCGATAGTCATTTGGGGCACCAAACGAGCTCCGTTCCAGAAATTGTTTGCGGGCACAACTTTTTCTCCTCGTTCTTAATCCCTGGGTCATTTTTCAAATTTTCGCCCGCCGGAAAGTTTGCGCACTAAAATTGGGCCCCGAGGCACCCCTGCCAAGCCCGATAACCGTTTGGGCCACCAAACAAGCTCCATTCCCAAAACCGACTGCGGGCACGGTTTTTTATCATCGTTCTTAACCCCTGCATCCATTTTCAAATTTTCGCCCGCCGAAAAGTTCGCGCACTAAAATTTGGCCCCGGGGCACCCCCGTCGGGGCCGATAGCCGTTTGGGGTAGCAAACGAGCTCCGTTCCCAAAAACGTCTGCGCGCACGGCTTTTTCTAATCATTCCGAACCTCTGGGTCCATTTTCATATTTTCGTCTGCCGGAAAGTTCGCGCATTAAAATTGGGGACCAGAGCACCCCCGTCGGGTTCGATAACCGTTTGGGGCACCAAACGAGCTTTGTTCCCAAAACCTTCTGCGCGCACGGCTTTTTCTCATTGTTCTGAACCCAAGGTCTATTTTCAAATTTTCGCCAGCTGGAAAGTTCGCACATTAAAATTCGGCCCTAGGCACTCCCGCGGTGCCCGATAGCCGTTTGGGGAACCAAACGAGCTCCGTTCCCAAAACTGTCTGCGCGCATGGTTTTTTCTCATCATTCTGAACCCTTGGGTCCATTTTCAAATATTCGTCGTCGGAATGTTCGCGTTCTAAAATTGAACCAAATATTCGCCGTTGGGCCCCTCAATTTTTCACCTGCCGGAAATTTCGCCCACTAAAATTGGGCCCCGAGGCACCCCACCAAGCCCGATAGCCGTTTGGGGCACTAAACGAGCACCATTCCCAAAATCGTCGCCGTGCACGGCTTTTTCTCATCGTTCTGAGCCTCTGGGTTCGTTGTCAAATTTTCGCCCACCAGTAAGTTAGCACAGTAAAATTGAGCCCTAGGGCACCCCCGCAAGGCCCGATAGCCTTTTGGGGAACGAAACGAGGTCCGTTCACAAAACCGTTTGTGCGCACAGCTTTTTCTAATCGTTCTGAACCCTTAAGTATTTTTTCTAATTTTCCCCTGCCGGAAATTCGCGAACTAAAATTAGGCCCCGGGGCACCCTCGCCGGGCTCGATAACATTTTGGGGCACCAAACGAGTGTCGTTCCAGAAATCGTCTGCGCACACAGATTTTTCACATCGTTCTGACCCCTAGATCCATTTTCCTATTTTTGCCTGTCGGAAAGTTCGCTCACAAAAATTGAGACCCGGGGCACCCCCGACAGGCCCGATAGCCGTTTCGGGCACCGAACAAGCTCCGTTCCAAAAATCGTCTGCTCGCACGGCTGTTTCTAATTGTTCTGAACCCTTGGGTCCATTTTCAAATTTTTGCCCGCCGGAAAGTTCGCATACTAAAATTGAGCCTCGTGGCTCCTCCGCCGGGCCCGATAGCCGTTTGGGGGGCCAAATGAGCTTCGTTCCCAAAATCGTCTTTGCGCACGTCTTTTTCTCATTGTTCTGAACCCTTGGGTCCGTTTTCAAATTTTCGCCCGACAGAAAGTTCGCACTTAAATAGGTCCCCGGGGCACCCCGCTGGGCTCAATAGCTGTTTAGGGCATCAAACGAGCTCGGTTTCGAAAATCGACTGTGCGCACGACTTTTTCTCATCGTTCTGAACCCCTAGAACCGTTTTCAAATTTTTGCCTGCCAGAAAGTTCGCGCACTATAATTGGACCCTGGGCACCCCGTCGAGCCTGATAGTCGTTTTGGAAAGGAAACGAGCTAAGTTTCCAAAACTGTCTATGCGCACAACTTTTTCTCATCGTTCTGAACCCTTAGGTTCATTTTAAAATTTTCGCCCGTCGGAAAGTTCGCGTACTAAAATTGAGCCCCGAAGCACCCTCGTCGGGTCCGACAGCCTTTTGGAGCATAAAACGAGCTACGTTTAAAAATCGTCTGCGCACACGGCTTTTTCTCATCATTCTGAACCCTGGGTCCGTTTTGAAATTTTCACCCGTCATAAAGTTCGCACACTAAAATTTGGACCTGGGCACCCCGCGGGGCCTGATAGCCGTTTGGGGCACCAAACGTGTGTCGTTCCCAATACCGTCTGCACGTATGGCTTTTTCTCAACATTCTGAACCCCTGGGTCCGTTTTGAAGTTTCCACCCGCCGAAAAGTTCGCGCACTAAAATTGGGCCTGGGGCACCCCCGCCGGGACCGATAGTCGTTTAGGACACTGAACAAGCTCTGTTCTCAAAACCGTCTACACGCACGGCTTTTTCTCATCATTCTAAACCCCTAGGTTCGTTTTCAAATTTTCGCCCGCCGAAAAGTTCGCGCACTAAAATTGGGCCACGGGGTACCCCGTCGGGGCTGATAGCCATTTAGGGCACCAAACGAGCTCCGTTCCAAAAACCATCTACGCGCATGACTTTTTCTCATCGTTCTAAATCCCTAGGTCCATTTTCAAGTTTTCGCCCGCTGGAAAGTTCGCGCACTAAAATTAGGCCCCTAGGCACCCCCGCTAGGCTCGATAGCTGTTTGGGGCACAAATGAGCTCCGTTCCCAAAACGGTCTGCGCGTATGGCTTTTTCTCATCGTTCTGAACCCCTGGGTCCGTTTTGAAATTTTTGCCCACCGGAAAGTACCCGCACTAAAATTGGGACAGGGGCATCCCCGCCGGGCCCGATAGTCGATTGGGACACCAAACGAGTTCCGTTCCCAAAACCGTCTATGCGCACGGCTTTTTTTCATCGTTCTGAACCCGTGGGTCCATTTTCAAGCTTTCGCCCGGCGGAAAGTTCGTGCACTAAAATTGGGCCCGATGGCCGTTTGTGGCACCAAATAAGCTCTGTTCCCAAAACCGTCTGTTTGCACGGCTTTTTCTCATCCTTCTGAACGCCTGGGTCCATTTTCAAATTTTCGCCCACCGTAAGTTCGCACACTAAAATTGGCCCTGGGGCACCCCCGCCAGGCCAGATAGCCATTTGGGCCACAGAATGAGCTCCGTTCTCAAAACCACTGTGCGCACGGCTTTTTCTCAGCATTCTGAACCCCTGGGTCCATTTTCAAATTTTCGCTCGCCGAAAAGTTCGAGTACTGAAATTGGGCCCTGGGGTACCCCCATCGTCCTCGATAGACGTTTGGGGCACCAAACGAGCTTCGTTCCCAAAACCGTCTACTCGCATGGATTTTTCTAATTATTCTGAAGCCCTGGGCAGATTTTCAAGTTTTCACCCGCCGGAAAGTTCGCGCTTTAAAATTGGGCCCCTGGCAACCCCCCCGAGCCCGATAGCCATTTAGGGCACAAAATGAGCTCTGTTCCCAAAATCGTCTACGCACACGGCTTTTTCTCATCGTTCTGATCCCCTGGATCCATTTTCAAATTTTTGCCCGCCGGAAAGTTCACGCACTAAGATTGGGCACCAGGCCCGATAGTCGTTTGGGGCACCAAACGAGCTCCATTCCGAAAATCGTCTGCGCGCACAACTTTTTCTCATCGTTCTGAACAATTGGGTCCCTTTTCAATTTTTCCCCTGTAGGAAAGTTCGCGCACTAAAATTCGGCCCCGAGGCACCCCTGTCGGGCCCGATGGCCGTTTGGGGCACCAAACAAGTTATGTTCCCAAAACCGTCAGCTTGCATGACTTTTTCTCATCATTCTGAACCTCTGGGTCCGTTTTCAAATTTTCGCCCACCGAAAAGTTCGAGCACTAGAATTGGGCCCTGGGGCACCGCCGCCGGGCTAGATAGCCGTTTGGGCAACCAAACGAGCTTCGTTCCCAAAACTGTCTGCGCGCTCGACTTTTTCTCATCGTTCTGAACCCCTGTATTCGTTTTCAAATTTTTGTCCGCCGGAAAGTTTGCGCACTAAAATTTGATCCCAGGGCACCCCCGCTAGGCATGATAGCCGTTTGGGGCACCAAACAAGCTCCGTTCCTAAAACCGTCTGCGCGCACGCATTTTATCATCATTCTGAACCGCTGGGTCCGTTTTCAAATTTTCGCCCGCCAGAAAGTTCAGGCAATAAAATTGGGCCCTAGGGGCACCCCGTTGGAGCTTCGAGCTACAGATCCATTAAGTCACCTGTGGCTTGAAGCTCACAACGGGGTGCCCATAGGGCCCAATTTTTATGGCCTGAACTTTCTCGAGCGGGCGAATTTGAACAAACGGACACAGTGGGACCCAGCGGTTCAGAATGATGATAAATGCATGTGCGGCCTTGCGGCAGCGCGGTTCTAGGAACGGAGCTCGTTTGGTGCCCCAAACGACTATCGGGCGCGGCGGGGGTGCTATGGGGCCCAATTTTAGTGCACGAACTTTCCGCCCGGTGAAAATTTGCAAACAGACCCAGCGGTTCAGAATGATGAGAAAAAGCCATACAAACAGATTGTTTTGGGAACGGAGCTCGTTTGGTGGCCCAAACGGCTATCGGGCTCGGCGGGGGTGCCCTAGGGCCCAATTTTATTGCGCGAACATTCCGGCGGGCGAA
>NW_028325998.1:0-40379 GCF_027475165.1 Benincasa hispida | reverse complement strand
TTGAGCAGTTATGGAGTTAGTACAGAGAAGAAACAGAATCGGGTCAGAATTTTTACTCTGTTTGTAGCCTCATGCAATTCAACTCTATACCTCTTTCAAATCGTTTTCCCTTTTAAAATAGTAACTTTTTATTTTTTTTTTTTAATTTTCTTCTTAACATCTCTCTCCTCAGTAAAGTTTAATAAAAATTACAAAAATACAATTTTTTACGTGGAGATTTGTTGGGTTCATCATTTCCAAGCTTAACTTGATCGACAGTCAAAGCCCAAACTTTGGCTCCAAAATTAATTTGATATTTTGCTATATTTAAAAATATTTCGAGCAATTTTTTATTTAAAATAATTGTCCTTATTTTTTTTCTTTTTGAATTTATTTTATTTTTCAGTTTTCCAATTTAAAGCTTTAAAAATACTTGTCAACTTGCTATGTATATCGTGAGTTCTTAGTATATGTGCAATATATAAGTGAATCGTACATTGAAATTGTAAAATAACTTTTATTAAATCACAGTGAAATATGTTCTTAATCACTCAAAATTAATTTGATGTTTAATTTTATACTTTTATATACAATTTTCATGACTGATTGTTTAGAGTAATTTTGAAAATTATAAGAGTTAATTTAATCATTTCAAAATTACTCTCATACATGTCATTAAGTAAGTACATGATATTACATTGAAGGTTAAAATCACTTTTGATTTTGTGAAAGCAACAATTTAGTATATAAATTTTGATTTACATGATATTACATCGAAGGTTAAAATCACTTTTGATTTTGTGAAAGCAACAATTTAGTATATAAATTTTGATTTACATGATATTACATCGAAGGTTAAAATCACTTTTGATTTTGTGAAATCAACAATTTAGTATATAAATTTTGATTTTGTAATATTTTAGTTCACATACTTTTAATTTTTTGTAACAATTTAATATATACGTCATAAAAGAATATTCTATCCAAATTAATGCTAGTTTTTATTATTTAACAATTTTGATTTTATAGTTTATAAACATATTGGATGTCTAATTAGTATATTGATCTATCCATGTAGATGAATTTTGTCGAGCCTTAATATAATTTTATTTCAAAATAAAGACTAGATTGTTATAGATTTTCAAATACATAAATTTAATTGAATGTAAGTCGAATTATTAGTTTTACCATAGTTTAAATACCAAAAGTGATTTTAAAGCGAATTATTGGTCTTTTCGCAAGCAACCGTCTTAATCCAAAGCTGAGATAAACCTTATCTACGCGCTTTGGCTCCCGCGTTGACAACACTTTCCTTGGAAATATACCACACATTTATTTTTCCAAAATTTCATTTTAATTTTAGTATTTATAACGTGTATTTTTCTATGAAAATTTTTGTTTTTATTTTACCGAATTTGATAAAAGTGACAATAATTAAGTTTAAAAAGTTATCGAAAGTTTATAAGCTAAATATGTAACGTTTGAAATATACCTTTAATAAAATAGAATAAGTACTATAATAGTATTTTATCTTCTTAGTCATTAATTGATTTTTTAGGAAAAAAATTAACTTGATAAAATATTATAAATTTTTATTTTAATTATTCAAACCTCTTTGGATAATGATTTCGTTTTCACATTTTTTTTAAATTTATGTTTGTTTCTTCCTAATTCTCTATTATGGGTTTCATCTGGAGATATCTATAGGGCGGGTGGGGACAAAATCGCATTTATGAAAACCATTTATTTTTAGTTTTAAAAAATTTCTTAGTTTTTTAAAACACATGATTAAAAATAGATAACAAAACATAGAAATTCATGTGTGGAAATAGAGTTTATATACGAAGTTTCAAAAATCAAATAATTATGAATCAAATAATGATTTGAAAAACTTCCCACATAAAATACTTAATAAATAGCTTAGGTTCATGCACATGTGACACAATAAACATGAATAGATTGACCTATAAACTACGCAAAACTAACATCCAATATACATGAATAGTTAAAAACGGTTCAGTTCGGTTTCAAATTCGGTTTTCGAAAGTGAAATCGAACCGAACCGAATTAATTCGGTTTCAAAATTTCTTCAAACGGGATCGAATCGAATTTTTCGGTTTCATCGAGTTTTCGATTTGATTTTTGCGGTTTGAATGACCACCCCTATAATTAACCACAAAACTAACCTAAGGAAAGGATGAGTCGGACTCCATTTGGACGCCATAGCCATAGGTAGCGTCTCAACACTATACCACTTCTTTTTTTAATTCGTAAGCCTCAATTTACATACAATACATCATAATACTCTCTTTGTTCTATTTTTTCCTCTTCTTTTCTTTCATTTTATTCCTTTCTTTCTTCACCTTTCTCCTACTTTCCCATTTTTAGCATTTAATTTTTATTTTTTTCTAATTTTGGAAGAAGGGGAGAAAGACGATGAAGGTGAAAAAGAAGAAGAAAATAATAAGATAAAAGAAAAAAGGGGGCGATGAAGACTACAACGGTGACCAACTATGGATGGAGAAGGGGAAAGAATAAAAAAATAAATTATATTTTATGATTTTTTTTTAATTTCTTAATAAAATAAGTTGTAAGTACTATTTTGGTCCCGAAACTTTTAACCTTGTTCTACTTTGGTCCTAAACTTTAAAGAACATTTGTTTTTGTCCATGAACTTTTATAAAGTGTTCATTATGGTCATTGGAGTTAATATTATGTTAACATTTAAGGATTAATTTTATTTAAAGATGAAATTACATTCAACATGGGTTGAGCAATATGGATGTAAAGTAAAATGTCAATGACCAACGCGTTCAAATAGTGAAACTTCCAAAATCTCGAAGCCTTATAAAATCGTTTTACCACCTAATTCAAATGTGAACCCCTAGATTTTTTTCGCATGACTAACTTATTTGGTAACATAATTGTAAAAAAATACAAGTCATCTCACTATTCTATTTAAGAGTTAATAGAATTTTAATAGTAGAGACCAAATTAAATGAACTAGAATGAATGTTTTTGAAAGTTTAAAGATAAAAATAAAACAAGATACAAAGCTTAAGGACCAAAATAGAATTTAAATCTAAAAATAAATTGCCACGTTAGCTCTCATTAGCCACATTGATACTGAAAACCTTACAAGTCACTAAAATGCTATTAAATTCAAACATTATGATTATGAGTTAAAATGTCGATTTGAAAATTTATGAATTAAAATATCGCTAAATCTAAATCTTTAGAATAAAAGTTGTGCAATCCTTGCATTTGAAGAATTGGAGAGCGAGAAACCCAGCGAGCGATGCTAGCGAGATTGAGGCTGGCGAGAGTACAGAGAGCGAGATCCCTGGAGAGAGCGAGATTGAAGGAAAATTGGAGAGAGCGAGAATTGTAGCGAGAAAGTTAGAGAGAGCGAGAGTAAAGAGGGCTACTTAGCGAGACCTGGAGCGAGCGGGAGCGGGAGCGAGAGCGAGAGCGGGAGCCGTTACGATGAAAAGCCTTAAGCGAGCGAGCGCGAGTGAGCGGGAGCGGGAGCGAGAGCCCTTACGATGAAAAGCCTTAAGCAGCGAGCGAGAGCGAGAGCGAGAAAGCTGGAGAGAGCGAGACGGAAGAGAAAATTTGAGAGCGAGAGTGGAGAGAGCGGCAAGAAAGCTGGACAGAGTTTGATTTAGGTTTCAAAATGTAACGATTTTACTCTTGAGATTTGAAATTTGTTTTTATTTGATCCATACGTTTCAAGATTTACATTTTTAACCTCGATTTTTTACTAGCTACTTACTTTTTGTATTTGGTGTTAATGTTTATTACTTAATTTAAAAGAATACAAAGAATTACAATTAGTTAAGTTTTACTATCTTTATCTGTATTAAATTTTAAATTCACTTCATAATTATTTTAAATTAATTAATAGACATTAATGCCAATAACTAAAAATGAGCATTTAATGAAAAATTGAGGTTAAAAGTATAAGTCTTGAAATATAGAGACCAAATCGAAACAAAACTTAAATCTCAGTGGTAAAATTGTAACATTTTGAAACCTAGTTAGGGATTTCAAAACTAAACTCAAAACTTGAGGACTAAAAATGTAACATTTTGAAACTATTTCAAAATTGAGGAAAGAAATATGTATTTTTCCTTAAAATATATCAATGAGTAGAAATTCTTCAGAATGTTGGACAAAATCGATAGATGAAATGATGTAATATCGATCTAGAACCAAAATTTAGACCACCGTATTAATTAAGGTCATCACTACGTCATTATGGATTTCGATTTCTATTTGAAATTCTAAAGAATTTCTCATTCGAGATTAGTTTTGAAACAATAAATATGATAATTGAAGACTAAAATGCAACTTTTGAAAATATATTATTATTATTTGAAGAAAAAAAGTATGTGATTATTTTTTAGACAAAGGGTATGGTCAAAAGGTCATTATTATCACTAATCCAGCCTTATTTTTTTTTGAGTTCGAATTGTATTATATTTTCTAATTTTTCAAACTTAGTTCAAATTTATTCTAATTGGATCATTAGACCTTCATTTATTTAGTTCATCTTTAATATTTTCACAACTACTATTTTACTTTTAGCTGCCAACTTTATAGATTAGAAAGTTAATAAGAGATAGTTATTTTGAAATAGTATTTACTGTAACAAGAGATAGTTATTATAATCTTATGGTCTCATCCGCCTCTTAATAGTAAAAGTAACGTAAGAGTGATTTTGAAAGGATTAAAAATACTTTATTATTATTAATAAATAAAAAAAACAAATACATATAAGTATAAGTTGAAGTTTCCAAAATTTAAATAAATAATTTAAAAAGAATCCCTAGTTGAATAATAATCCTCCATCTTTGCCTTTTTCTTCCCTTACTCATTCCCTGCAGCAGCAAACCCCAGAAACCACCTCTCTTTCTTTCTCTCTCCTTCCTATAAAAACACAGACAAGCCCCATTTGAATCTCTGCTTTCTCCTAACAAAAAAATAAAAAGTAAAAAAGCTGATAAAAGTGACAATAAATTTGATAAAAATAAATAAATATTTAAAAAATAATTTCCAGCTGGAGAGTGTTTGTTATTTATTAGCAAAACTCAACGGGCCAAAATTTTGAAACCCTACTCCTCAGACGTTGTACTTCCTCCAAAATTTTGAAACCCTACTCCGATCCCCTCTCTCCCATTGTCGCTCCCTTCGTCGCCGTTACAGGGCCAGACCTTCCTCACTTTCCATTCTCATTTCATTGTCGCTCCCTTCGTCGCCGCACTCTGCTCCTTCGACGATGACGCCATTGCTCGCCAAGTCACTGATCTTGTTCGTCGATGTTACTGAAGTTAACGGTGATGGATCTCTTTGCGACGACTTTATCGCCAGAGTTTCGGATCGGCTTTCTTCTGGCGCGTTGTCTTGGAGCCGCCGTCAGGTGTATAATATGGTAATCTTGTTTGTTCTACTGTTCTAGATTCGTGCGTATTTCGTTGTCAAAGGAGTGTGATTTTTTTTCTTTTTCCATTTGTTCCTTTTAGCTTCATTGTTATAGAATGCTTAGGTCTGCCTGTAGTTAATAAGAGACTGATTTCACTTCAACAGGCAGGAAACCAATTACACATGTTTTTTCTTCGTTTTGTTTTTTACTTTTTTTTAAAAAAAAATTTCGGGGAGGAGTAAAAAATTGGCTACTACTGCCAGACCACTTTCTCAGAGTTTAGTGGACACTTAACGAACCAGCCAAACAAATGACAATGAAAAGGAAAGTTACAGCAATAAATTCATAATGCTACAACAACCAAAGGAAACAAACATTACCTAATATCAAACTCTTCAGATTTCTGTACAGCTTCTTCAGAAATCTGTACAGCTTTAAACTATCGGACAACAAATTTCCATGGCCAAATTAAGAACAACGATGGCCTCGTGTCAAATCTCGTGCCAGGCCTTGAATTACCAAGGTGATAAACTGAATAATTCGAAAGAAGCAAATTATTTTGTACTGCGCATATGCATTTTTTATGACAAGTTCTGAATTACTCTTCATATGCAGCAAGGAGATACGGGGAGAGATCCTCTTTGTTCTATATAAATTGACCACAATTCAATATGCATCTAACCATAGCACTGAAAATGATATTCTCTCTGCATTTTGCCCAGAACTTCTGTTTCTATCTCTGGAGGCGCTCATGAAGACTCAAAATGATGATGTCCGATTGAACTATGTAGGTTTGTCAACTTCTTCAAAACCACTTTTTTTTGCGTTTCCTAGACCGAACATGATGGCTAAATCTTCTTTCTGGTTTATAATTTGTAGCTGGTGGTGCATGAGTTTGGGTGATATTTTTGAATGTTTGCATTTGCGTACAAATGAAGCCCAGTTTCTCATTTCTCATCTTCTTTTATCTGATGTGTATTGATTTGTATACTGACAACTACCAGAATAAATGTTTTAAAAAAAAGCTATGAAAAGCTATGTCATAATGGATGGAAAACTGAAAATGATGTATTGATTTGTATACTCATCTTCTTTTATCTGATGTGTATTGATTTGTATCTAACTATTCATGTTCATTCATTCATTGTGCATCACTACTAGAATAAATGTTTAAAAAAAAAGCTATGCAACATAATTATTTCCAACCTTGAGAATACTACATGATCATTCTATACTGACAAATAACTTGAATGCTTTGAGAAAATACAAGAAATGGATACTCGTGGTATTATGTCATAATGGATGGAAAACTGCATACCTTAATGGTTGCAACAAGGCCCAACCTGAAACACAATAAAGCTGCATTAGTCCTTTCTAAATGTAGTAAACTCATAGCTTTATTGAAAATTATAAATCTCTCTGCTTATCATAACTAAGCAGCCCCAAAAGAAATTAATTTTATCAGTACAAGAACAGCATAAAATGAACTAAAATATGAAAACCCCATAGAAAGATCCATGACCATCTTGTGGCAAGGCCGATAACAGAAAATTTTCAAACACTCTATGGAAGGAGTAGAAATTAAGTTTATTCACTACTTAAATCCCAATTAGAGTAGTGGCCCAAAATGAATAAAAAATTTGAAATTCCAAAGCAACAAGATAAATCGACCTATTTGAGCTCGGACTTAGGATATGCCATTCCACCAACAAAGTTGCTTGCCAGGATATTGAAGAAAGAAAGCAAAAGCTAAAAGAAAATGCAACTCAAAACATTTTGTTCATGTGCAAGTTTTTTCCAGACTTGAAGAACCATTTTACAAAATTCAGCTCAACCACATAGCTGTGCATCTACAGTATGGTTATAGGTTTCAATTCGATATTCTACCCCCAAAAGATATACCCAGATGACTTTTCATCTACCCGACCGACTTCTTAGCTCAACTCTAAGTTTCTAAATTCTGATTAGTCAATCCCGTAAACAAGATAAGATCACTTATCCAAAGATTTTAATCGACTTCTTTTCCAATAAATTAACAAACGCTGCCCTGAATGACTAAAATTTTGCAATGGCATATCAACTCTTAAGTTTCTATCAAAGGTCCTCTGCTTTCGTCAGACTAAGATCTCCAACTTAACACTGTGGAGCTAATAATTAGTTATCTGTCCTCAGAGGGCACTTCCATCAAGCCAAACCAACTATTGGTTGAAGAAAATATAGTGGATTATGTATTTGAGATATTACGATTTTCAGGTGAGCAATCGTAGTCCTGAAAATTCTGAACAAGCATAATCTGTCAGGGATAAAGATATCTAGCTATTTTTTTTAGATCGAAAGGACACAGATGTACAACCTATGAAACAAATCCTAATCGTAGTCTTGAAAATTCTTGAACAAGCATAATCTGTCAGAGATAAAGACATCTAGCGATTTTTTTTAGAACTCAAGGACACATATGTACAACCTATAAAATAGTTCCTGTTCAAGTAAGGTCGTAGATATCTAGCTATTTTTGTGTTGGTAAATACATGAAAACTAGTCAAGGTCATAGATATCTAGCTATTTTTGTGCTGTTAAATACATGAAAACTAGACATTCTTTTTTCAAAATAGAACATATGCCAGAAACTTCGAATTCTAGGATAATGAAATGAGTTGCACATTGCTGAAGGTAAGGATCCCTTAACAAGGGCTTGCGTCTTCAGGCCCTTGATCTTCTTTCAAGAGCTGAATTGCCCTTCAATCAAAGGCTTGCGGTCGGTTTTGCAACACTAATTCTAGTGTTGGGTCATGTTGCTGAAGTTCCTTTCCATCCAATTCACAGCCAAACACTTGGTCTCATTTTGAAATGCATTTCTCAGTGTCCTGGAGTAGTGGTTGTATCTCGTATTGAAGAACTAGTTCTTATTTTGACGAGTATGCTCCGTAAGAATGTGACTGGGGAGATGGGCATACATCCAGACACATTTGCAACAACCCGTGCAATCCTGGTCACGATTATGAAGTCTCCATCTCATAGGGTGCCACATCTAGCAACATCAATTCAAGAAGTATTAGAACATGTAGTTTTATTTCGTCTTAGTACATTCGAAACACAACCAGGTCAACTTTTACATTCTTTATACCTTCTCAAGGAGTTCTATATATATAGTCATGTCAATACTGTCATGGACAACTCTATCACCAAAGAAATGAAAAATTGTGCTCTTGATGTATGTACAACACACTACCTTGGCTTTTAGCAACTATCAATGTAACTGAAGAGGAACTTGTTTTGGTTTCTACTTGGACAGAAAAGCTCCAATGATTCAGATCTTTCTTCTTGTTAGTCTGCTGTTTTGTTGTTACTATATGTAAGTTCATTACATGATGATAGGTAACACACTTTTGTTTCTTCTTTCTTGTATCCTCTTTTTGGTATATATCTGTTGTCTATGTACTCACCACATGAATACCTCTTTGCCAGACTTGTTGATGAGAAGATGGTTTAGCATGTTCCAGTATATTCTTGTCATCAAAAGTGGCTTACTATGTGGATACCATGACCCATTTATGGTCACACAAATGGTGAATATATATGGGTTTTGTAGGTCTGTTGCTGATGCTAGTTGCCACACTTCCTACAGTTCAGAAGTCGAAAGAATATTGTTCTAATTGGTGACTGAAAGTGAGTGGGATATGCATTCTTCAAGGATTCATAGACCATCATTAGTATGGTTGTTTAAGCAAGAGAAAATCAGAAATCCATTATGTTATCAGGTTTTGAAAATATGCCAAATCCATTATGAACTTTTCCTGTTTTACTTAAACGCTCCTGTTTTTTTTTTTTTTTTTTTGTGTGTGTAAGACTCTGTTATCTATATTCCCCTTCTTTCTATTGTTTTCAAATTAGGAGTAAGAATATGAAGACCCGAGTGATTGGTTGCCCAAAAACTATTGATGGTGATCTCAAATCCAAAGAGGTCCCCACAAGTTTTGGATTTGATTCTGCTTGCAAGGTACTCATTTCTCTTTGTAACTGCTTTAGAATTCATATTTCGTTTGGACTCAACTTTGGTGACTGTTGCAAAGTTGAAGTAGTTTCTTCAAGAATTCAAGGAAAAAATGGAATGTCGCATTCATGAGATGAGACGCTTAATAGGCTCTTCTGATGTTTATGCAGATATATTCAGAAATGATTGGTAATGTGATGGTTGATGCTCGATCTACAGGAAAATATTACCACTGTAAGCATTTTACTTAATGAAATTGAAACTAAAAATAGTTCTGATGTGCTGACATGTTCATAATAACTGAAATATTGACATTACCAGTATTTCAAGTTCAGCTATGTCCACTTTTTTAAAAATATATATTTATAAATAAGTAGATAATATCAATAATAAAGCCCATCTTGTTGCCTCATCTGTAAAAAACAGAGCACTTCACGGCTACTCAATTTTATTAACCTAATGTGAGATTGTACTTTTTTATTGTTGTGATGTTGATACCTTTTTTTTCTCACTCAAGTTTCAAGTTTATTATCATATTGCATTAACAGTGTACATATATCCACAGTTGGACGACTTATGGGTCGTGCTGCTTCTCACATCACACTAGAGTGTGCTTTGCAAACTCATCCAAATATTATTATTATTGGAGAAAAGGTAGCTGCTTTATTTAAACTACTTAAGATAGAAACCTTTGTCAAGGAGGACATTTATCTCCACATGCTTTACCAGATAGAAATCTTTGTCAAGAAGGGCATTTACCTCCACATGCAACCCTAGGGTTGTTTATTCCCTTTGAGAACTAGATTTTGTCTCAGTAATAACTAATAATCTCTGCAACAGATACTCTCATGTAAACATGAAAATTGAAATTGTTGAGTCAGTTAATATATCCTGTTTCAGAATTTCATCTTCTTGCATTTTTACATAGAATGGTAAATATCAAACAAAACTTAGGGTAAAGATAAAAATTTGTGATAAACAAAAGATTCATGGAATTAGGTTGAAACTTTTAATATGGTGTAATGGAACTAAGGATTGACATCCCATATCATATTCAATTGCCTAAGTGATATCGGATGCCTTTTTTTGTCAGCTTTGAAAAATTTGTTCTCTACCACCTAGTTGTAGTTGACTCATAGAGATTTATTGGTTTTGAATGTATGCAGGCGACAAAATTTCCAGACAAAAAATAATTTGTTTTGAATGTTGACTCATATATTAATAGAGCTTTAGTTTATAGGGTACATCGAATTTACAATGTGTTTTGCAGGTTGCGGCTAAGAAGCTTACCTTGAAAAACGTTACAGACTATATTATCGATGTAATTAGTAAATGTTTTGAACTTGGTTATTAATTATGGTGTTGTACTTATTCCTGAGGGTTTGATTGACTTCATTCCGGAGGTATTTCTTTTGTTATTGTAAATAATTGTGTTTATTTCTTTTGGTTGTATGCTCACTATCCACTAAACCCAAGATTCTTGGGATCAATATGTCATTCTTGAACTGATATCATATATAGCTCACTTTCTACAGGTGCAACAACTTATTTCGGAACTCAATGAAATTCTTGCCCATGATATTATAGATGAGGATAGGTTATGGAAAAAGAAATATTATAGATGAGGATAGGTTATGGAAAAAGAAACTTACTACTCAATCTCATCACCTTTTTGAATTTTTTCCACAAGCAATCCAAGAACAATTGTTGCTTGAAAGAGATCCACACGGAAATGTCCAGGTAATTGTTTTTTCTTTTTGTTTTATACATGTCTTTCCATGTAACTGAGTTGGAAAAGAGAAGGCAAGAAGGTGCATATAATGGGTGGCCAATTCAAGTGGCAGTCACATTTCTTTCGGTACTTATTCTATTCGTGCTTGAACTTTTGCTGTTTTACTTATACGCTCCTGTTTAATAATTTAGTGATAACACATTATTTATTTAGCACTTGGGTAGTAGGCAAGTCAGTTGAGATCTGAAAAACATGTATGTTGGTAAATGCATTGAGATCTTTTAAATTCATATTTGATAATTAGGGAATACCAAGTATCTAGACTTCCATTACCCACGAACTTTGATTCAACTTATTGCTATGCTTTGGGTTACACTACTGGAGCTCTCATCCATTCTTGAACTCTTGCAAATGAATTGATAGTTGATCAATATGTTGATTCATTTTCCCTAACGAACGTTGGATTTATTTTATTGTTTTCTTTATATCTGCTACAGGATCTAAATAGTCATTTTGGTGGATTCTTTAATATGTTTTAATCTCATGATGGGTATAGGACTCATCCATTGATTCTCTTGAATCAACCTTTCGTGATCGTGTTTCATAACCAAAAGAGTAATTTTGTGTCTTGAACATTTTTCTTGGGCTGTAAAAATCCATTCTTGATGATTCTTGATAATTCTTTAATTCATCTAACTCCCAATCTTCACGTTGATATCTTGAAACATGGGTTTGATTGGATCTTTGGACCTTTTTCGATATTTTTGCCTTCTTATCCCACCCCAAATTGCCTTAGAAACATCATTGGAGTCACTAGAATCACTAGAATTAAATTTCCAATGTGGATAATGATAGGTGCTTTGAGAAAATCGAGCATGGACAAAATTAGTATGTTGGAATTCTTCTTTTGAACCACTTGAGTCAGAATTCCAACTTTGTTTTTGGAAGTAAATTTTATTTTCTTGCCTATACCAACTGCTGATTTTTTTTTTCTTGGACGTCTTCTTTGATCGATAATAGTCAATTCTTGCAAAATCTTGATAAATCCTCGGTTTCTTCTTTCTTTCTTGGAATTTCAAGGGTTCCTCCTAATTAGATGTTAGTTGTTCGACAATGAGGAAAACTCACAAAGCTTCCTTTTGTGATTGACGTCACTAAGAGTTTCTTGGAGTTCCACTGGCGGCAGTCAATATTGGCCCACGGATGCTCTGGTACCAAATTGATGTCTCCTAAAGGAGATAAAAGGAGAATTCTCTCCAAGAATCAAGATTATGAATATTTTATTAGAATGAATAAAGTGTTTGATACAAGAGGGGAAGGTTCCTATTTGATGAAACAAAGAGAAGAGAAGAACACAACATTTTACGTGGAAAATCCTAGAACAGGGAGAAAAAACCACGATGCAATCACTCTTTTTATTATTATTTTCTATGTTTCATACAGAACAGGGCACAAATATAAATAGAGATGTAGGAAACCCTAATACAGACTAGGGTAAGATGAAACTACTAAAATGCCCTTAGGGTTCAAAAGTGAAGTCCTTTTTTATTTTCAACACTCTCTCTCAAATTGGGGCATAGATGTTAGTAAGACCTAACTTGCTGACACAAAAATCAAAACTCTGTCTGTTAAGTCCTTTTGTCTATGAAGATGTCTGTGACCTGTTGACCGAAAGAGATGTATTGAATGTAGATACTGTCACTGTCCAATCTTTCTTTGATGAAGTGTCTATCGATTTCAACGTGTTTGGTTCTATCATCTTGAACCAGATTATTTGCTATACTTATTGCAGTTTTGTTGTCACAGTAGAGCTTCATCAGATGATCACAATCCCGACACAGGTTTGACAAAACTTTCTTTAACCAGATTTCTTCACATATTCCCAGACTTATAGCCATGTATTCTGCTTCAACACTGCTTCTAACAACCACCATTTGTTTCTTACTTCTCCAAGTGACAAGATTTCCCCACAAAAAGGTACAGTACCCAAATGTGACTTTTTGTCTACAATAGAGCCTGTCCAGTCAGTGTCAGTATAAGTGAGATACCTCGTTTATCAGTTTTCTTGAACATCTAACCCTTACTGGGAGTAGTTTGTAAATATCTTAGGATGCGTTCAACAACCTTCATATGCTCTTCATAGTGCTTGCATAAACTGGCTTACCACACTAACGACGTAGGATATGTCTGGTCTAGTATGGGATAGGTAAATTAGTTTCCCTACTAACATTGATATCTTTCTTTATTAACAGGAAAGTTAATAGAGTCGCCAAGCTTGGTATTGACTTCTACGGGGTTATCAACTTTGCATCCAGTTATACTTGTTTCTTTTATCAAGTCAAGTGTATATTTCTGTTGAGAGACTGAAATTCCCTCTTTTAATCGTGCTACTTTCGTCCCAAGAAAGTACTTGAATCTTCCGAGGTCTTTAATCTCAAACTCCTTAGCCATTTTCTTTTTCAGTCTGTCAATCTCTGTAGTATCATCGGGATAACACAATATCATCCACGTATACAATGAGAACGACACTCTTTCCTGACACTGACCTTTTTGTAAGCAGAGTGTGATCAGAGTGTCCCTGAGTATAACCTTGAGATTTAACGAAGGTAGTAAACCTGTCGAACCACGCTCTTGGAGACTATTTTAATCTGTATAATGACTTTCTTAGCTTACACCCTTCGTGATCAAACTGAGCTTCAAAACCTGGAGGACTCATGTAGACTTCCTCTTTTAACTCACCATTGAGAAATGCATTTTTCACATCTAGATGATGGAAAGGCCAGTCTTTGTTCACAACCATGTCGAACTGTGTTTAGTTTTGCAACCAGAGAAAAAGTCTTAGAGTAGTCTATTCCAAAGGTCTGAGTAAATCCTTTAGCAACTAGCCTGACCTTATAACTGTCAAGCGTCCCATCAGACTTGTACTTTATGGTGAACCCCTATTTGCATCCAACCGTCTTATGCTCTTTAGGAAGAGACAGACGATCCCAAGTATTGTTTTTCTCAAGAGCCCTCATTTCTTCCATAATTGTAGTTTTTCACTCGGGGATTTCCATTGCTACTTATAAATTATTTGGTATCGTTACTGTTTATAGACTTGTAGTAAGAGCTCTGAACTCAGGTGAAAGGTTACCATACGACAGATAACTCCGCATTGGGTGCTTAAGGCAGGACTTGATTCTTTTTCTTAAGGCAATAGGAAGATCAAGGGAGGAATCTCCACCTTTTACTCTATCTGACCTTCCATTAGAAATTCCACACTTAGTCTCTAGCGTAGAGTTCCATTCTGATAAGCAAATAGTGACAATCATAAGGAGTTGGCCAAGTAAGCAATATTGAGGTTCTAAAAGATGAAAGTGAAGTTCAACAATCTCAAACCAGCTCAACTGAAGCTCGTGGTGAAAATCATTGTAAGAACTTTTCAAGTCAATCCAATCATGAGGCAATCATTATGCCTCAAGGACCAATGTCAAGAGCTAAAAAACTTGAAAAGGGATTAAACGCTTGCTTCCAAGCTAAATTTCCAGCCCATCACGAAGAGTTGCAACCCTTGAAGCTCCAAGAGTCACTTGGGCACCCAAAAGTCCTAATGAATCTGCAAAATTCAGATTCATCCCCGTGTTTAATGCTTGATGTATTAATTTATTTCAATGTATTTACATTTATTAAGGTTCATGTATGTCCTCAAAGAGTTTTTATTGAATTTAGTCAATTAGGTGAAAAGTTGTGTCTTTTCAAATTGTCTTCTCCATCAGTATAAATACCTATGTAGTTTGGTCATTGGAACACACTTGAGATTGAATGGAATTTCATTAAAGGTTTTGTCTTTCAAGCTTTATGCTTTTTCTTTGTATTTTTGTGTTTAAAATGCATGTATTAGAACTTTCAATCTAGTTTGATCAATTAGATTGTGGAGAGTTCGAATTCTTGAAGTTAGGAATAAGTTTTCCTTTCTTGTTGATCATCGATCAATCTTCCAAGCCAAATATGTTTAGCTTTCTTGGGGTTGCTTACTAAATAGTTAATTGGGGTTACTTTTATTATCGTTGTGAGGTTTCACCTAGAATAAAGGGGTTCTCATACGTGATTGAGGGCCCACAACGATAATAAGAATAACCCCAATAACTATTTAATAAGCAACCCCAAGAAAGCTAAACATATTTGGCTTGGAAGATTGGTCGATGATCAAGAAGAAAGGAGAACTTGTTACTAACTTTAAGAAGTCGAACTCTCCACAATCTAATTGATCAAACTAGATTGAAAGTTCTAATACATGCATTTTAAACACAAAAATACAAAGAAAAAGCATAAAGCTTGAGAGACAAAAACTCTAATGAAATTTCATTCAATCTCAAGTGTGTTCCAATGACCAAACTACATAGGTATTTATACTAATTGAAAAGACAACTTGAAAGGACACAATTTTTCACTTAATTGACTAGGTTCAACAAAAACTCTTGAACCTTAATAAATGTAAATACATTGAAATAAATTAATACATCAAGCATTAAACACGGGGATGAATCTGAATTTTGCAGATTCATTAGGACTTTTGGGTGCCCAAGTGACTCTTGGAGCTTCAAGGGTTGCAACTCTTCGTGATGGGCTGGAAATTTAGCTTGGAAGCAAGCGTTTAATCCCTCTTCAAGTTTTTTAGCTCTTGTCATTGGTCCCTGAGGCATAATGATTGCCTCATGATTGGATTGACTTAGAAAGTTCTTCCAATGATTTTCATAACGAGCTTCAGTTGAGCTGGTTTGAGATTGTTGAGCTTAACTATCATCTTGTAGAACCTCAATATTTCTTACTTGGAATAGTTGCTTCAACTTGTTTATTTCCAGCCATATCAGCCACAACTTTCTTGGTACAATCATTAGTTTTGCGATTTTCTTCCACAGTACACATCATTTTTAGCACAAATACCAATATTATTAGAGACGAGTATGAGCATCATTATCATTCTCAACACAAATATCGAGGTTATTAAAGACAAAAGTATGAGTACCTTGGGCTAATGTTGGGTCGTACTCATAGATCGTTACCGGAGAAACAATAGGTGGCACAATTTCCTTCTTGAGATTCTTCCTATAGTATGTTATCCATGGACCTATTTGGTAGGTAAGACAGTGACAGTGTCGGTAATATTCAAGATAGGATCAGGAAAGGAATCAGAAAAGATCGAAGACGGGGGCCAATTAGTCTCTTCATTAGAGCTCTCCCCCTGAAAATGACTAATAGAAAAGAAGGGTTGATCCTCTTGAAAGGTGACATTTATCGAAATAAAATACTTGTGGGAGGGTGGATGAGAACACTTATACCCACGTTGATGGAGAGGATAGCCAACGAAGACATATTTCTAAGCACGAGGAGTAAATTTTGTCTTTTAACGCAACTACGCGCATCAATGCATACTCAACCTTTGCATGCAGCGCCTCGCGCGCACACTTGTACAACCCTCGTGCGCAACCTAGCGTACACACCCATGCAACGCCTTGCGTCATTCTGCCTTTGCGCGCATCTGTAGCCTTCCCGGTTGAGTTGCCTGCGTGCTCAACTGTTCCAGCTACATGCTTATTCAACCCAAAAATACAAATTCAACTTCAAGCTGAATTTACTTATTTTTCCAAACATTATTTTGGGAAATTTCCTTCTACAAACTTGTTTAAAATTGTCTTAACTTACTTACCTTAAAATTTGAGCTTCAAATTCTTCACGATATGGTCAGAATTTTTCAATCTTCACACCCTGCTCAGAATCACCTGAGAGCTTGACCTCTTGAGGAAATCTTCTGATGTCAACTCGAATTCTTAAGAATTTCCTTCCAGCAACCTCATAGCTTCATCTACACTCCTCAAGCCTTCAAATGGCTGTGGAATCACCCCTTTAACACTAGAGAATTGTCCAAACCAAGTTCTTGAACTGAGGCTTCCCTTTTAGATTAAGAGATGCATGACCTTAATTACACTTAGGCTGCCACCTATCCCACTAAGTCAACATTAAACCTTCTAATCTCGACAACTGGCCACTACAATCGGTGATTAAGCTGAAAAGCTTCCCCTAATCACCAACACATAGCTTACTAACTCTTACCAACGCATGGCTTTACTTGGACACATACACCTCTTAGCTAGTGCACGTCTCAGCGCCCTTACTCGCACCCGATGCCTAGTCTCAAGATCATCGCATGGGCCTACTTTACACACATCCTTGCCCGACCATTGCACACCAATGCACGCACAAGCCGCATCGCTTAAGGCATTCTCGCCCATGCGCGCGTCCTTGCCCAACTAACCTCAACGTGAGGCTCGACTAGTGCATAGCCCAGGCTCAACGCATGGCATCATCTTCTCGGCCAACACTTAGCCAATGTTCTTCTTCACACCACTAGCTTTCATCTTAACCTTAAGATGCTTAGGCCATCGCACACCTCAGCATGACCGTCAATGCATCATGACCTTCAACACTTAGTCAAAATTTCTCTCCTTAACCAAGGCTTCTTACTCTTTCACTTAGCACCCGAGAGCCCTTAGTAATCAACACATGAAATCATTTTTCTTTCCTTCCTTAGCATCCTCAAGCTTTCCCTACAACCTAGTATTAACTTACACTTCTTTCACTTAGCACCCGAGAGCCCTTAGTAATCAACACTTGAAATCATTTTTCTTTCCTTCCTTAGCATCCTCAAGCTTTCCCTACAACCTAGTATTAACTTACACTTAATCTTATATAACATACACAAGTAGAGAAAATAAGCTTCGGGGTTGACAAATATTTCTTGCTTTGCTTAATGAGATCCACAACTACTTTCCGTCTCAGGTTGTTAGTCTACATGACTCATTGAGTACTCATAGGCAATCATTTTAATACTCATATATTAAGCAAACAAAATAACTTCCACAAATTCTACTTAGATCATGATATTAATCTTCACCCTTACCCCATTAGAATTAGTTACTTATGACAAGAGATAAAGCCAAAGTGAGGATAGATAAGATGATGAAAGTGAACATGATGATATTAAAATAGTTGTTGAATACACAAATGAACTATCTCTTAAACAAAAGGCTACAACAACTAAGAAGATAGAGAAATAAGGTGAAGGGCAGTTGTTAGTAATCTCTTGCTTCTCACAGATGAATGTTGAGGCTGCTTGTGATATAATGGTTGGATGAATGCAGAAAGCCCTTTTAGACTCTTGCTTCGGCGAAGCTTCGATGAAGAATCAAGGTGAAATATGGAGGTGGAATTCCCACTCTGATAAGTCGTTATCGTCTAACGTGGTAGGTGAGAATGTCAGCATTGCTATCATGGTCAATATTCTAAATACTTGCGAGAAGATCCGCTGGTATTGACTCTGAGATCCCGAGGCATGCGACTAATTGTTTGTTCGTCGGGTAGGGCTCCTGGGTATGTTCTCGAAAGGGAAGGTAGAGGTAGTACTTCGAATGGCGAAGAGAGGCGGCTCGGCAAAGAAGGAATGAGAAATCGTCAAAGATGACTTCTTTGTTGGCGAAACGAAGGGCTAGTTCTTTCTCTCTCCATCTTATGGTATTTCACTTGATTTCTTTCTTCTTGTCTTTCTTTATCCTTTTCTTCTTTCTCCTTTTTTTTTTTTTTTTTTTATCTCTGTTTCTCCGTCTATCTTCTCCATCTCTTGCTTAATTTTCTCCATTCATATGATTGTATCTCAATATCTTTTTGTTTTTCTGTTTTCTTCATCTCATTTCCATTGATACTCCTTTCTTCTATCTCTCTCTTTTTGTTTGCCCTTTGTTAAAATTTGATACTTCATGTATTATTATTTAGTTTATAGCTAAATGTCATTAAAGCTAAAATATTGAAATATTAGTAAAGTAACTTGGTCATTAATGTTGCGTGTGTGTATCATTAGTGTGGGTGTTAGTTTAAACAATATAAAAAATTGTTACGACTGTTGTATTTGGTTAGTTAATCATGTATTTTTTTGCTAGGTTAAATCACTTCATGTTTATCCCCAATTCAAGTTGTGGAGTAGAAGAACACACTAAAAGGTATGAAAAAGTTGTAGTAGTCTTTTACCTTCAGGCTATTAAATTTGAGTGATTTAGTCACATATTAACTCTAAGTCTTGCTTTTAAATCTTAAAATCTAGCTCTTTATTTTATCCTTGTTTTAAAAAATATTTGAATTAGTCTTTGTCAAATATTATGTCACACTTGAATTAGTCTTTGTAAAATCTAGCTCAAGTGCCTATTTATTTGTTTTGCTATTCTTACGTTCTCACTTCTTGGTGAAAACTAAAAATCCCATAGAAAGTTCATTTATTTTCTTGGTTGGTTCTTTGGGAACTATTAATGACTTCCACGTCTTGCAAAAAACCTCCCATATGTCTTAGGCCTGAATTGGCAAGTTTTGTGTGGCATAGCCGAGTTCTAAACATTTACCTTGGTTGTCCCTTTTCCACTAGAGTCTCCAGGTGTTTTTGGTTGGGATTTATGTTTTAAGCCTTTTCTTTTTGCTAAGGTTGGGTTTTCATCAAATGTTGGTGGAGGTCTTTATCTGTATGCAAATTGATTAATTTCGTGGAGACCAAATGTGTTTTAAAGTAGACTAAATTGTTACATTCGCTTGGAGACCAAATATCTCTTTTCATTTTTTCAATGAAAAATTTCGTTTCATTGAAACCCTCTCTCTCGTTGTTTTAGCCATAAAAATTTTAGTCTCTTGCTGGCCAAATCCTCACATCAGGGACTCATATGGAGCTTTTGGAGCATCAAAATCCCTTCTTAGAGTGTTATCCATTTTGTCCACAAGCTCTTTCCTCTTATTCTAGTCAAGTCCTTCATCTTCTCGACCTTGTCGAACACTCAATTTTCCACTTCTTTCATTGATTCAATCTTTCATTTCTCTACCTATCTCCCCATTTTCATCTTCATTTCTCTCCTACCAATGTCTCCGCCTTTCATCGCTAATGCCGATGTTTCCCTCGTCATTGCATCTTCTCCGTCGGAGATCGGCCTTGTTTCTACTGTGTATATCCAAGTCCAAGCCCACTGTATCGATCAACCTCTCCCTTTTCCCTCTATTCCCAAAAACCCCTTCAAAATCCTCGATGGCCCTCCTAGCTCTGCCGCTGGCAATCCGGGTGTTTATTATCCATAGATCATTTACATTCTCTTCTTGTTTCGGAGTTTTTAGCCTTCATAACGTGTTTTTTTTTTATACTCTGTTTGGTAACTGAGTTGATTGATGTCTCAAAGGAAGAGTAGTGACATGCATTGAGTTTTGTTTGTTCTTTTACTATGTTTTGCTTATGATTGTAAATCTCGCTTTTGTTTGGAACTTGAGTTTTACTGAATGCGTTTGAGGCCAGTTGCCACTTCTTAAGGTTTTAGAGTGTTTGAATTGTGTTATATGTGCGTGCAGATGATATCACAAAGTTGTTTCTTGATCTTTTCGGCCAACAGTCGGCAATGTTGGTGCCAAGTGATTCCAGTTCGGTGCAGGTGAATAAGAAATTGAAGATCGGAGTTGTCTAGTTTGGTGGCCAAGCACTGGGAGGGCATAATGTGATTTCTGGACTATTTGGTAGGGTCTCATTGTGTCCACATTTATAAATCAAGAATAAATGTTTGCTTTTTTGTTCAAGTTGTGGCTAATTAGCAGCTTCTATGATTTTGGTGAAGATTACCTACAAGTTCATGTAAAAGGAAGCACGTTGTATGGTTTCAAGGGTGTCCTACAGGGATCATGAAATGTAAATATGTAGAACTGACTGCACAATTTATCTACCCATATCGCAATCAGGTTAATTTTCTTGAAGGGATTTCTAGCTTTCAGTTGTTAGAATTGTTAGTGTGAATATGTGTGGTCTCGATGCGAAGTGATTGCCATTTGAATGCAATTCTTGATTTAAATGAATTTTTGTTTTATCAGGGTGGTTTTGATATGATATGCAGTGGGAGGGATCAGATTGAAACTCTAGATCAGGTGAAACTCTTTCTTCCCAGAATTTTCATTTTGAGACGTCTTAGTTGTAGTCAAGGCATTAATTGACAGTTCGGTTCTATTTTCAGTTTAAGCAAGCTGAAGAAACTGCTCAGAAGCTTTGATCTGGATGGCCTTGTCAATTGGTGGAGATGATTCCAACACAAATGCCTGTCTCCTCGCTGAAAACTTTAGGTATTTTTCACAACTATGAAATTTGTTTATTGCCTCCCTCCTTTTTGCTCTCTTTCTCACTCTCATTGTCATAGATAAGCTATTATATGTTATTTTTATTGTAGAAATAAATATAAGGTTGAGTAATTAATTACTCTAGGGTACCATTTTTTGTGTGCAAGACTCTGTTATTTATATTCCCTTTCTATCTGTTGTTTTCAAATTAGGAGTAAGAATTTGAACCCGAGTGATTGGTTGCCCAAAACTATTGATGGTGATCTCAAATGCAAAGAGGTGACCACAAGTTTTGGATTTGATTCTGCTTGCAAGGTACTCATTTCTCTTTGTAACTGCTTTAGAATTCATATTTCGTTTGGACTGAACTTTGGTGACTCTTTCAAAGTTGAAGTAGTTTCTTCAAGAACTCAAGGAAAAAATGGAATATCGCATTCATGAGATGAGACTCTTAATAGGCTCTGCTGATGTTTATGCAGATATATTCAAAAATGATTGGTAATGTGTACAAAGAGGAAATCATAATAAACATCAATTGAGAAAAGCTCCGGATTAAAACAGTCAAGATTCTGGAAGAACGAGAGAAGAAGAAAATGCCACCGTGGACGTGAAAGGCCCAGCTTGGAATAAGTAGTCCCTGAGCTACTATGTGAAGACCTCATCACGGATGCATTCTTTTTTAATATCCTTTTTCTGCATCAATACTTCATGAACTTTCATCACCTTATTATTACCTGTTATCATATATTTGCTTTTACTTCTTTCAAAAAAAAAAAAAGGGCGAGAAAAATTTTGCTAACTTTCTTTTATTGTTATCATTACCCTCTCAATGTTTTCTTTGCAAACGATCAAGGCACACGATTGCGGAGGCGCCGCATGAAGATACAACTACCTTATTATTATCATTACCCTCTCAATGTTTTCTTTGATGCAATGCAAAGGAAGATCGCCGCAAAGAAGGAGGCATCGACAGACAATGCCGACGACAGCGCAAATTTTGGGGTTGTATTTTTCCTTCACTCTATTCCAAATTCTGCACCATCGCATCGTATTTTAATTTTGAAAGTTTTATCACCGCATCCTGTTTGATTACCGCAATCATTTAACATTGATAAATTTAGTAAGTCGCCGCATGCTTTCTCTTTGCCATTTATGATTTCAATGATGAATCACATGCATCTATTTTTTTTTTTTTTTATATATATACTAGAGTCAACTTATTTTTAGGACAATCACCTCAAGAAATGTTTCTAAAAGTTAGTGGTCTGCTAGGTTTCTTTCAAATTGATCCTTTACCAAACTTCTTAAGAACATCGCATGACTTCTTTCAATCTATTGGCAAGGAGGACATTGCCGCATTTTAAATTTTGGGGTGAGGTATTTATTTTCAACCTTGCTATTTTTAGCTATATGAAGAAAAAAAGGAAAATTAGAATAACAACTCCACTGCCAACGCAATGGAGAAACACATGTTGATAAGAGTTAAGTTGTGAATGACACATACCTGTAGTTGGATGTCCGCAAGACACACGTGGGGGCAAGCCAAAACGAAAGTAAGTCGCCAGGATCAACGCATAAACAAATGACCGCAATTCCGCTGCTAAGTATGTATGAGTCTACTTTGAGAAAGAGCGTCTTGCTCGTAATTGGATGTCCGCATGACACATGTGGGGGCAAGCCAAAATGAAGGCGAGGCATGCGTCCATCGCATGGTAGTTGCGCTCATCAAGCGATTGCGATCACCGTGTCGAAGTTGCGGCATTAAGCGAATGCGGTCACTGCAAGATTGCGGCTACACGATAACGCATAATAGAGGGATCAACGCAAGGTTGGTGGAATGAACGCATCAACGTACATCTTGGGAAAATAAAAAACTGATGTTGACATTTCACCTACTACGCCATTAGCAGCAGAGATTTAGAAAGGACTAACGCGTCGCGAATGTCAGAATCAGAGCAGTCCATTAATGCTGTCGGCAATCCAATCTCTATATAAAGAAGCCGGTGAGCAGAATCTCAACTTATCTAGAGTTTTTCCCTACGATCCAGACAAATGCATGAGAAGAAGGCTTGAGAATTCTTCATCTCCTTCTTCCATTCCGAGAAACGACCAAAGCCTACGATCGGAGCTAGATCTCGGGAGAGTTAGCTCCACCGCCCATCCATGGCACCTGATGCGTTATTTTATGAGGTGGAATTATGGATGAAAATGCGTTGAGCACTTAAGTTTTCTCAGTGGCATTCAAGTGTAAACCCCACTGAGTTTCTTAGTAAGTCCAGGGTCGAACACAGGGACTTGGGAAAAAATATGCGGTGGTAATTTCTCAGAAGAATTTGCGGTAACCAAATAAATCAAGTAGTTATTGGGAATGTTGTTTGTGGTAATAAAAATAAACAAATGCAGCGGAGTTCGAAAAGAGTTATAAAACGGAAGACGCGATAAGTATGCGGTGAATGGGTTGAGAAGAGTTTTGGCTAACACTTCTTAGGATGCGTTCATGCTATGCGATCATACAACACACATACAATAGTAAATCATCTCTCGATGCGAATGCTACGACTTTTAATGCTAGAACGCATGCGATATATGCGATAAGACTATAGGACCTACACATAAGCCTCTATTCTTATTTATGCGATGAAAAAATGACACATACACATATAAGGCGACCACATAATATCATACCTATCTCTAGCATGCATGCGATGCAGGTTGGCAAAAAGAATTTATCTCTAGGTTCCTGTCTTTTGTTTATGCAGTTCTAATCATTGCACTCTCGAGTCTAGATTCTAACTTAGCTCTTTCAAATCTTAGGTTCTTTCTTTAGACTCTCTCTCTCGAGTAGCTCTGAAGGGATGTCGAGCACAACATAAAGAAAATGGAGAACCTAAAGAGAGTCTAAAGAGCTACTCGAGAGAGACTCGGGAGAGAGTCTAAAGAGAGAGTCTAAAGGGATCAATATGTCATTCTTGAACTGATATCATTTATAACCCGCTTTCTACAGGTGCAACAGCTTATTTCGGAACTCAATAAAATTTTTGCCCATGATATTATAGATGAGGATAGGTTATGGAAAAATAAATATTATAGATGAGGATAGATTATGGGAAATGAAACTTACTACTCGTGCTTGAACTTTTGCTGTTTTACTTTAACGCTCCATTCCAAGTAATTGTTTTTTCTTTTTGTTTTATACATGTCTTTCCATGGAATTGAGTTGGAAAAGAGAAGGCAACAAGGTGCATATAATGGGCGGCCAATTCAAGGGGCAGTCACATTTCTTTGGGTACTTATTTTATTCGTGCTTGAACTTTTGCTGTTTTACTTAAACGCTCCTGTTTAATAATTTAATGATTAACACATATTATATTTAGCACTTGGGTAGTAGGCAAATCAGTTGAGATCTCAAAAACATGCATGTTGGTAAATGCATCAAGATCTTTTAAATTCATATTTGATAATTAGGGGTATCAAGTATCTAGACTTGCATTATGAACTCGTAAAGAAAATGGCCAATCAAGTGATGGGTTAGGCTTACAGCTACTTGACTTTCAAATGTAAACTTACCAATGGTACGAGCGAATGGCCATGAGATGATACGAAAAAAATTGTACTTTGCTGGTTAGTGCTCTGTGTGTTATCTCTGTTTATTTCTTCTTTTGACTTATAGGTACGAAGGGATGTGTGGTTTACCCACGAACTTTGATTCAACTTATTGCTATGCTTTGGGTTACACTGCTGGAGCTCTCCTCCAGAGTGGAAAAACTGGACCAATATCATCGATCTGTCTGTCCCACTTCTTGTACCTCCTGATCATTTTAGTCTCTAACCTTTTGACCTTTCATTCTTTTTCTTGATATCAGTTTCCTCCATAGATTTTTTCCTCATTTCTATTACTTACTAGTTATGCATACCGGGTAGGAAATTTGGCTGCTTCTGTTGAAGATTGGATGGCTGGCGAAACTGCATTGACTTCGTTAATGGATGTGGAGAGCAGACACGGTATGATTTTTTCATGAAAACGTGCATTCCTGTTCTCATGTTTTCTTGAATAACACGTTAATAATTTTTTTTATAGAATATTTTTTATGGAGAATAAGAAGGGAAATGATAAACAGAGTATCAATTATCCAGCCAAAATGAGAATAAATGGAGATCACTAGAAGAATAAAAATGAAAGATGAAAAAAACTCTCCAATCTATATTAAAAAGACAACAATTTTCTAGTTGATGAGACTTAAAAGTTTATTTATTTTTTTCTTTTTTAGAGTATCCAAATAACTTAATAGTTACTTATACAATACTATAAAGACTAGTCAAGGTGCATGTAAGATCAGAAAAAGAAGGATAAAAGTGGAGTATCTTTTCTCTTAACAATTTTGAAAGGCTTTGGATTGATAGAACATCTTCATGAAGTCTAGTTTAATATTTATCATTTGATGATCTCTTTCTAAAGGTAGAATTCGTTTGGCAAGTAAGTTCAAGCCTGTGATCAAGAAGACAATGGTGGAACTAGATGGTAATATGATCTCTTTCTAGAGCAAATGTCGTTTCCTTTAATCTCCTTCCCAGTCTTATATTATAATTCACGCCGCTCCATTTGTCATGTGAGGAGGTCAGATCCGAATCCTACCATTGATTATGCAAGTTCAAATCTAAAAGAAGAATGGAGTAGGTGATCTGGATATAGGTATCTTACACAACCAAATGGAATAAAATCGAACCTATTTTTCAGAATTTGGATAAGATATTTTAATTAAGTCTCGGGTCAAATTCCATAGTTGGAAGTGAGATATCTAACTTCTTTGTAGTTTCCATTCTTACATGAATTATTAGGAATGTGTTAAGTTCATTGTAATGTCTATTTTGTTGGTGTATATTTTTGCTCAGTATTGTCTTGTAAAGGGCCGGCCGACAAAATCACAGACGAAGCTTTATGGTATTTTTTTTAATTATTGGAAAAGGAGGGCTCCTGGGTATGTTCTCGAAAGGGAAGGCAGAGGTAGTACTTCGAATGGCGAAGAGAGGCGGCTCGGTAAAGAAGGAATGAGAAATCGTCAAAGATGACTTCTTTGTTGGCGAAACGAAGGGCTAGTTCTTTCTCTCTCCATCTTATGGTATTTCACTTGATTTCTTTCTTCTTGTCCTTCTTTCTCCTTTTTCTTTCTTTTTTTTATCTCTGTTTCTCCGTCTATCTTCTCCATCTCTTGCTTAATTTTCTCCTTTCATATGATTGTATCTCAATATCTTTTTGTTTTTCTGTTTTCTTCATCTCATTTCCATTGATACTCCTTTCTTCTATTTCTCTCTCTTTTTGTTTGCCCTTTGTTAAAATTTGATACTTCATGTATTATTATTTAGTTTATAGCTAAATGTCATTAAAGCTAAAATATTGAAATATTAGTAAAGTAACTTGGTCATTAGTGTTGCGTGTGTGTATCATTAGTGTGGATGTTAGTTTAAACAATATAAAAAATTGTTACGACTGTTGTATTTGGTTAGTTAATCATGTACTTTTTTGCTAGGCTGAATCACTTCATTTTTGTCCCCAATTCAAGTTACGGAGTAGAAGAACACACTAAAAGGTATGAAAAAGTTGTAGTAGTCTTTTACCTTCAGGCTATTAAATTTGAGTGATTTAGTCACATATTAACTCTAAATCTTGCTTTTTCTATCTTAAAATCTAGCTCTTTATTTTATCCTTGTTTAAAAAAATATTTGAATTAGTCTTTCTCAAATATTATGTCACACTTGAATTAGTCTTTGTAAAATCTAGCTCAAGTGCCTATTTATTTGTTTTGGTATTCTTACGTTCTCACTTCTTGGTGGAAACTAAAAATCCCATAGAAAGTTCATTTATTTTCTTGGTTGGTTCTTTGGGAACTATTAATGCCTTCCACGTCTTGCAAAAAACCTCCCATATGTCTTAGGCCTGAATTGGCAAGTTTTGTGTAGCATAGCCGAGTTCTAAACATTTACCTTGGTTGTCCCTTTTCCACTAGAGTCTCCAGGTGTTTTTGGTTGGGATTTATGTTTTAAGCCTTTTCTTTTTGCTAAGGTTGGGTTTTCATCAAATGTTGGTGGAGGTCTTTATCTGTATGCAAATTGATTAATTTCGTGGAGACCAAATGTGTTTTAAAGTAGACTAAATTGTTACATTCGCTTGGAGACCAAATATCTCTTTTCATTTTTTCAATGAAAAATTTCGTTTCATTGAAACCCTCTCTCTCGTTGTTTTAGCCATAAAAATTTTAGTCTCTTGCTGGCCAAATCCTCACATCAGGGACTCATATGGAGCTTTTGGAGCATCAAAATCCCTTCTTAGAGTGTTATCCATTTTGTCCACAAGCTCTTTCCTCTTATTCTAGTCAAGTCCTTCATCTTCTCGACCTTGTCGAACACTCAATTTTCCACTTCTTTCATTGATTCAATCTTTCATTTCTCTACCTATCTCCCCATTTTCATCTTCATTTCTCTCCTACCAATGTCTCCGCCTTTCATCGCTAATGCCGATGTTTCCCTCGTCATTGCATCTTCTCCGTCGGAGATCGGCCTTGTTTCTACTGTGTATATCCAAGTCCAAGCCCACTGTATCGATCAACCTCTCCCTTTTCCCTCTATTCCCAAAAACCCCTTCAAAATCCTCGATGGCCCTCCTAGCTCTGCCGCTGGCAATCCGGGTGTTTATTATCCATAGATCATTTACATTCTCTTCTTGTTTCGGAGTTTTTAGCCTTCATAACGTGTTTTTTTTTTATACTCTGTTTGGTAACTGAGTTGATTGATGTCTCAAAGGAAGAGTAGTGACATGCATTGAGTTTTGTTTGTTCTTTTACTATGTTTTGCTTATGATTGTAAATCTCGCTTTTGTTTGGAACTTGAGTTTTACTGAATGCGTTTGAGGCCAGTTGCCACTTCTTAAGGTTTTAGAGTGTTTGAATTGTGTTATATGTGCGTGCAGATGATATCACAAAGCTGTTTCCTGATCTTTTCGGCCAACAGTCGGCAATGTTGGTGCCAAGTGATTCCAGTTCGGTGCAGGTGAATAAGAAATTGAAGATCGGAGTTGTCTAGTTTGGTGGCCAAGCACTGGGAGGGCATAATGTGATTTCTGGACTATTTGGTAGGGTCTCATTGTGTCCACATTTATAAATCAAGAATAAATGTTTGCTTTTTTGTTCAAGTTGTGGCTAATTAGCAGCTTCTATGATTTTGGTGAAGATTACCTACAGGTTCATGTAAAAGGAAGCACGTTGTATGGTTTCAAGGGTGTCCTACAGGGATCATGAAATGTAAATATGTAGAACTGACTGCACAATTTATCTACCCATATCGCAATCAGGTTAATTTTCTTGAAGGGATTTCTAGCTTTCAGTTGTTAGAATTGTTAGTGTGAATATGTGTGGTCTCGATGCGAAGTGATTGCCATTTGAATGCAATTCTTGATTTAAATGAATTTTTGTTTTATCAGGGTGGTTTTGATATGATATGCAGTGGGAGGGATAAGATTGAAACTCTAGATCAGGTGAAACTCTTTCTTCCCAGAATTTTCATTTTGAGACGTCTTAGTTGTAGTCAAGGCATTAATTGACAGTTCGGTTCTATTTTCAGTTTAAGCAAGCTGGAAGAAACTGCTCAGAAGCTTGATCTGGATGGCCTTGTTGTAATTGGTGGAGATGATTCCAACACAAATGCTGTCTCCTCGCTGAAAACTTTAGGTATTTTTCAGAACTATGAAATTTGTTTATTGCCTCCCTCCTTTTTGCTCTCTCTTTCTTCACTCTCATTGTCATATATGGATAAGCTATTATATGTTATTTTTATTGCAGAAATATAAGGTTGAGTAATTAATTACTCTAGGGTACCATTTTTTTTGTGTGCAAGACTCTGTTATTTATATTCCCCTTCTTCTGTTGTTTTCAAATTAGGAGTAAGAATTTGAAACCCGAGTGATTGGTTGCCCAAAAACTATTGATGGTGATCTCAAATGCAAAGAGGTCCCACAAGTTTTGGATTTGATTCTGCTTGCAAGGTACTCATTTCTCTTTGTAACTACTTTAGAATTCATATTTCGTTTGGACTCAACTTTGGTGACTCTTTCAAAGTTGAAGTAGTTTCTTCAAGAACTCAAGGAAAAAATGGAATATCGCATTCATGAGATGAGACTCTTAATAGGCTCTGCTGATGTTTATGCAGATATATTCAAAAATGATTGGTAATGTGTACAAAGAGGAAATCATAATAAACATCAATTGAGAAAAGCTCCGGATTAAAACAGTCAAGATTCTGGAAGAACGAGAGAAGAAGAAAATGCCACCGTGGACGTGAAAGGCCCAGCTTGGAATAAGTAGTCCCTGAGCTACTATGTGAAGACCTCATCACGGATGCATTCTTTTTTAATATCCTTTTTCTGCATCAATACTTCATGAACTTTCATCACCTTATTATTACCTGTTATCATATATTTGCTTTTACGTCTTTCGAAAAAAAAGAAAAAAGGGTGAGAAAATTTTTGCTAACTTTCTTTTATTGTTATCATTACCCTCTCAATGTTTTCATTGCAAACGAACAAGACACATGATTGCGAAGGCGCTGCATGAAGATACAACTACTTTATTATTATCATTACCCTCTCAATGTTTGCAAAGGAAGATCGCTGCAAAGAAAGAGGCATCGATAGGCAATGCCGACGATAGCGCAAATTTTGGGGTTGTATTTTTCCTTCACTCTATTCCAAATTCTGCACCATCGCATCGTATTTTAATTTTGAAAGTTTTATCACCGCATCCTGTTTGATTACCGCAATCATTTAACATTGATAAATTTAGTAAGTCGCCGCATGCTTTCTCTTTGCCATTTATGATTTCAAAGATGAATCACATGCATCTATTTTTTTTTTTTTATATACTAGAGTCAACTTATTTTTAGGACAATCACCTCAAGAAATGTTTCTAAAAGTTAGTGGTCTGCTAGGTTTCTTTCAAACTGATCCTTTACCAAACTTCTTAAGAACATTGGATGACTTCTTTCAATCTATTGGCAAGGAGGACATTGCCGCATTTTAAATTTTGGGGTGAGGTATTTATTTTCAACCTTGCTATTTTTGGCTATATGAAGAAAAAAAAGGAAAATTAGAATAACAACTCCACTGCCAACGCAATGGAGAAACACATGTTGATAAGAGTTAAGTTGTGAATGACACATTAAATGTAGTTGGATGTCCGCAAGACACACGGTGGGGGCAAGCCAAAACGAAAAGTAAGTCGCCAGGCGGATCAACGCATAAACAAATGACCGCAATTCCGACTGCCCATAAGTATGTATGTGTCTTACTTTGCGAAAGATGCGTCTTGTCTGTAATTGGTGTGTCCGCATTGACACATGTGGGGGCAAGCCAAAAATGAAGGCGAGGACATGGTCCATCGCATGGTAGTTGCGCTCGTCAAGCGATTGTGATCACCGAGTCGAAGTTGCGATATTAAGCGAATGCGGTCACTACAAGATTGCGGCTACACGATAACGCATAATAGAAGGATCAGCGCAAGGTTGGTGGAATGAACGCATCAACGTACATCTTGGGAAAATAAAAAACTGATGTTGACATTTCACCTACTATGCCATTAGCAGCAGAGATTTAGAAAGGACTAACGCGTCGCGAATGTCAGAATCAGAGCAGTCCATTAATGCTGTCGGCAATCCAAGCTCTATATAAAGAAGCCGGTGAGTAGAATGTCAACTTATCTAGAGTTTTTCCCTGCGATCCAGACAAATGCGTGAGAAGAAAGCTTAAGAATTCTTCATCTCCTTCTTCCATTCTGAGAAACGACCAAAGCCTACGATCGGAGCTAGATCTCGGGAGAGTCAGCTCCACCGCCCATCCATGTCACCTGATGCGTTATTTTATGAGGTGGAATTATGGATGAAAATGCGTTGATTAAGTTTTCTCAGTGGAATTCAAGTGTAAACCCCACTGAGTTTCTTGGTAAGTTCAGGGTCGAACACAGGGACTTGGGAAAAAAATATGCGGTGGCAATTTATCAGAAGAATTTGCGGTAACCAAATAAATCAAGTAGTTATTAGGAATGTTGTTTGTGGTAATAAAAATAAACAAATGCAGCGGAGTTCGAAAAGAGTTATAAAACAGAAGACGCGATGAGTATGCGGTGAATGGGTTGAGAAGAGTTTCGGCTAACACTTCTTAGGATGCGTTCATGCTATGCGATCATGCAACACACATACAATTGTAAATCATCTCTCGATGCGAATGCTACGACTTTTAATGCTAGAACGCATGCGATGTATGCGATAAGACTATAGGACCTACACATAAGCCTCTATTCTTATTTATGCGATGAAAAAATGACACATACACATATAAGGCGACCACATAATATCATACTTATCTCTAGCATGCATGCGATGCAGGTTGGCAAAAAGAATTTATCTCTAGGTTCCTGTCTTTTGTTTATGCAGTTCTAATCATTGCACTCTCGAGTCTAGATTCTAACTTAGCTCTTTCAAATCTTAGGTTCTTTCTTTAGACTCTCTCTCTCGAGTAGCTCTAAAGGGATGTCGAGCACAACATAAAGAAAATGGAGAACCTAAAGAGAGAGTCTAAAGAGCTACTCAAGAGAGACTCGAGAGAGAGTCTAAAGAGAGAGTCTAAAGGGATCAATATGTCATTCTTGAACTGATATCATTTATAACCCGCTTTCTACAGGTGCAACAGCTTATTTCGGAACTCAATGAAATTCTTGCCCATGATATTATAGATGAGGATAGGTTATGGAAAAATAAATATTATAGATGAGGATAGGTTATGGGAAATGAAACTTACTACTCGTGCTTGAACTTTTGCTGTTTTACTTTAACGCTCCATTCCAAGTAATTGTTTTTTCTTTTTGTTTTATACATGTCTTTCCATGGAATTGAGTTGGAAAAGAGAAGGCAACAAGGTGCATATAATGGGCGGCCAATTCAAGGGGCAGTCACATTTCTTTGGGTACTTATTTTATTCGTGCTTGAACTTTTGCTGTTTTACTTAAACGCTCCTGTTAATAATTTAATGATTAACACATATTATATTTAGCACTTGGGTAGTAGGCAAATCAGTTGAGATCTCAAAAACATGCATGTTGGTAAATGCATCAAGATCTTTTAAATTCATATATGATAATTAGGGGTATCAAGTATCTAGACTTGCATTATGAACTCGTAAAGAAAATGGCCAATCAAGTGATGGGTTAGGCTTACAGCTACTTGACTTTCAAATGTAAACTTACCAATGGTACGAGCGAATGGCCATGAGATGATACGAAAAAAATTGTACTTTGCTGGTTAGTGCTCTGTGTGTTATCTCTGTTCATTTCTTCTTTTGACTTATAGGTATGAAGGGATGTGTGGTTTACCCACGAACTTTGATTCAACTTATAGCTATGCTTTGGGTTACACTGCTGGAGCTCTCCTCCAGAGTGGAAAAACTGGACCAATATCATCGATCTGTCTGTCCCACTTCTTGTACCTCCTGATCATTTTAGTCTCTAACCTTTTAACCTTTCATTCTTTTTCTTGATATCAGTTTCCTCCATGGATTTTTTCCTCATTTCTATTACTTACTAGTTATGCATACCGGGTAGGAAATTTGGCTGCTTCTGTTGAAGATTGGATGGCTGGCGAAACTGCATTGACTTCGTTAATGGATGTGGAGAGGAGACACGGTATGATTGTTTCATGAAAACGTGCATTCCTGTTCTCATGTTTTCTTGAATAACACGTTAATAATTTTTTTTATAGAATATTTTTTATGGAGAATAAGAAAGGAAATGATAAACAGAGTATCAATTATCCAGCCAAAATGAGATGACATTTTAGTTCGTGGGTATTTTCATCTCCAGAATAAAATCTCAAATTAAAATCCTAAGTTAGTAACTGACAAATCAGAATTGGAATTGATTAAATATGTCAAGTGGGGATAAAAAAAATTCACTTTTAACTTTTTGTATTTTATACTCATGCTCCTTTGCCTTTTTGCATAATCTTTTTTGGTTCTATACAGGCCAACGGAGGATTTATAATGAGTGCAAGTCACACAATCTAGGTGGACCTGAATAGGATTGGGGTATTAAGGTGATTTTTTTAAAAAAAAAATTATTTTGCACTGCCCTTTATATTTAATTAAATGAAATTTTTGGTAAAAATGCAACCTTTTGATGAAGCATAATGCTTTTGTTGCAAAATGTTAGTTGAAAATTATGACCTTTATCTTATAATCCATGACAACTACAACAATGATGTATCTATGTTTATCTGACTTAAATGCATTGACTTTTCAGTTTACTTATAGCAATGGGCAGACTGCACCTGAATCAGTTACAGACAAAATATATGGAAACACCATTTTGTTATATTTTTTTTTTGTTCAATTTCTTGTTTACTTTCAAATTAGTCAATTTTCATGTTATATTGCATTCAATATTTTGTACATTTTTATTTTTTTCTTGTTTATATGAAAGTTCTCTTTGAGTCGTCTGGGTCCTCAGTCCTCTTGTGAAGTGCCTATTTATTTGTTTTGCTATTCTTACGTTCTCACTTCTTGGTGGAAACTAAAAATCCCATCGAAAGTTCATTTATTTTCTTGGTTGGTTCTTTGGGAACTATTAATACCTTCCATGTCTTGCAAAAAACCTCCTAAAGTGGCAAGTTTTGTGGAGCATAGCCGAGTTCTAAATATTTACCTTGGTTGTCCCTTTTCCACTAGAGTCTCCAGGTGTTTTTGGTTGGGATTTGTTGTAAGCCTTTTCTTTTTGCTAAGGTTGGGTTTTCATCAAATGTTGGTGGAGGTCTTTATCTGTATACAAATTTATTAATTTCATGGAGACCAAATGTGTTTTAAAGTAGATTAAATTTGTTACATTCGCTTGGAGACCAAATATCTCTTTTCATTTGTTCAATGAAAAATTCCGTTTCATTGAAACCCTCTCTCTCTCTCGTTGTTTTAGCCATAAAAATTCTAGTCTCTTGCTGGCCAAATCCTCACATCAGGAACTCATATGGAGCTTTTGGAGAACCGAAATCCCTTCTTAGAGTGTTATCCATTTCATCCACAAGCTCTTTCCTCTTATTCTAGTCGAGTCCTTCTTCATCTTCTTGACCTTGTCGAACACTCAATTTTCCACTTCTTTCATTGATTCAATCTTTCATTTCTCTACCTATCTCCCCATTTTCATTTTCATTTCTCTCCTACCAATGTCTCCACCTTTCATCGCTAATGCCGATGTTTCCCCCGTCATTGCATCTTCTTCGTCGGAGATCGGCCGTGTTTCTACTGTGTATAGTGAAGTCCAAGCTCACCGTATCGATCAACCTCACCCTTTTCCCTCTATTCTCAAAAACCCCTTCAAAATCCTCGTTGTCCTCCTAGCTCTGAGTTGATTGATGTCTCGAAGGAAGAGTAGTGACATGCATTGAGTTTTGTTTATTCTTTTACTGTGTTTTTCTTATGATTATAGATCTCGCTTTTGTTTGGAACTTGAGTTTTACAGAATGAGTTTGAGGCCAGTTGCTACTTCTTAAGGTTTTAGAGTGTTTGAGTTGTGTGTTATATGTGCGTGCAGATGAGATCACAAAGTTGTTTCCTGATCTTTTCGGCCAACCGTCGACAATGTTGGTGCCAAGTGATTCCAGTTCGATGCAGATGAATAAGAAATTGAAGATTGGAGTTGTCTAGTTTTGTGGCCAAGCACTGAGAGGGCATAATGTGATTTCTAGACTATTTGGTAGGGTCTCATTGTGTCCACATTTATAAATCAAGAATAAATGTTTGCTTTTCTGTTCAAGTTGTGGCTAATTAGCAGATTCTATAATTTTGTTGAAGATTTCCTACAGGTTCATGCAAAAGGAAGCACGTTGTATGGTTTCAAGGGTGTCCTACCGGGATCATGAAATGTAAATATGTAGAACTGACTGCATAAATTTAAACAGAGAGATAATTTTGATGTATTTTCTTCACGCTGATGATAAGAATAAACTAAAGTGTGTTTGTAATATATTTTCACGTGTTTAATTTAAAAAATAAGTCATTTTAAAAAAAATAAATGTTTGATAAGTATTTAAAATAACTTTTTAAATGTTTTTTTTTAATAAATATTCACGAAGGATGTTTAAATAAAAATAAGTTTTTTAAAAAACCATTTTTCCACAAGCAAACAGATCCTACATAACTAACTAAATATTTATTTTATAAAGTAGTTCTTCAAACAGAGTTTATATTAACAATAGTAAAAAAATAAATTATTCATAACATAATAGTTATTAATTTATAAGGACAAATTTATAATATTTTTTTTTTTACTAACATGCAAATGATCAAAAATAAAATATTATAAAATAAAAACTCAAACATTCCTATAGGTTGGAAGTTGCTCAATCCCCCATGTTGTTGTATTAAAAAAAAAAAGGTTAAATTCTAAAATAATTTTTTATTGAGAAATTTTCCAAATAGAAAAAATGTCAAACTATTTATAGAAAAAGTAAAAAAAAAACATTGATAGACACAGATAGATTTCTACGCCGATAGACTTCTGTCAGTCTCTATGCTAGATAAAGAATATTAAGATTTTATTATTTTGTGTAAATAGTTTCCCTATTTTTTAAATTTTTTTTGAAAATCTCCTTTCCTTAAAACTATTAATAGATAAAATTTAGTCAACGAGTATACCAAATAATGAATGATTAAATAAACGATATTAAGAAAATCAAGGTAATCTTCATACCCTGTTTTTTGTTCTAAGAAAATCATGTTCGATATATTTGTATGAAAGAATTTATATCTATTGTTTTACACTTTTGCAATATTTTTTTAGCTCAACTAGATCTGAGAGGATGGAGGATCTGAAGGTGTAACGACCGGATCCCTACATATTATGGTCCGACCGCTACGACATGCATACTTAGACATTTTTATCATGAGATGAGTTTTGGCAAAAATTTGAAAAGAACATATCTAAGATTTTATAATTAAAGTAAGTAATGAATTGATAATAATCGATATTAAGTAAATAAAGGTATCTCTTCATACCAATGTTTTTTGATTCTAAGAAATACATGTTCGAATATATTTGTATGAAAGGAATTTATATTCTATTTGTTACACTTTTTGCAATTTTTTTAGTACAACAAATATGAGGGATGGAGATCTGAAGGTGTAACGACCGGATCCTTACATATTATGGTCCAACCGCTACGACATGCATACTTAGACTTTTCTATCATGAGATAGTTTTGGCAAAAATCTCAAAAGAACATATCTAAGATTTTATTAATTAAGTAGAAAACTATATAAAAAGTTTATTTTACAAAACACCAGGATCCATAAAACATTAGCGTAGTGATACAAAAATGTATGTGCCTATAATAGTGAGTTTGATGGTTGGCCATTTGAGCGACATCCAGTTCTGCCACTATGCTGTGTCCTTACCTAGAAAGTCTATAAAAATAGGATGAGTATATAATATACCCAGTAAGTATTTCTCACATAGGGTAGTGACCAAATGCACAATCACATGCAACATGTCCTGAAAACGTATGATTGGGACTGAAAACATATAATAACATGTGGTGGTCGGTTATGCTTCTAACGTAAATTTCTCTGCCCTGATAGAAAGATGAGGACTTAGGCGGAAACTAACTCATCTGATGATTAGCGGGTCATGTAGTCAGTAGGGCCAGAGTCGCATCCAACATCAACCATTAACATAAACGTAAGTGTAACGACCCGAACCCTAGGATCTAGGTAAGGCCGTTACTAAAATAAATGCATGCAAAGAATTTAAAACGACGCTCAGTTATTTGAAATAAATGCTAATTAAAAACAAGAGAAGTTCAAGAGGGGGTGGAGGGGGGGGGGGGGGGTTTCTTTTCTGTCTTTGGGGGGGGTGGACACTTTATCATATAATATTATTAAAAACAATAAATCACCTAAACTAGTCCCAGTGGCTCGATCATGAATTCCGCTGCGCCATCGCCGGTGCATCTCTACCCTTACCTGAAACATCAACATAAGAAAGAATGAGTATGAAATACTCAGTAAGTAGCCCCACCACTGGGGTCAGGCTAGGCATCTATGTCCTCTAGATACCCGCACATGGCACATAAATACATGTAACAGATGAGAGACTGAGTCCTATCTTATTGTAGTTAAGTATGCTCACAAAACTGGTAAATCCCGAAGGAAACACAAAACTGGTGAATCCCGAAGGAAACACAAACTGATGAATCCCAAAGGAAACACAAAACTGGTGAATCCCGAAGGAAACACAAAAATGGTGAATCTCGAAGGAAACACAAACTGGTGAATCCCGAAGGAGACACAAACTAGTGAATCCCGAAAGAAACAAAAATTGGTGAGCATCTAACTAATCAATGAAGATATTCACACAGTCTTAACATGCTATGATTCAACATTGTACAGTTCTAAAACATACATAAAAATCCTTGATACCATGGCTTCATCACATACACATAATTCTTAATAACATATTATACATCATCCATGTATAACTTATATCATAAATCCACAACATGCAAGTATGCCTCAACACCAGCAGATCAGACATCGACATATGAAAACACATACTATCACATACTAACGATCAAGCACTTAGGTGTGTATGTAAACAAATCAGAATCCGTGCCAGAACATACTTTGATTCAGGTCATACTGTCAATCAATATGCTAAAATTTACCATAACATACGCTTATTATGCTAGCATACACAATTAAAGCCTGGCCCGTGGGCAGTTCCAGTAGTAAGATTACTTACCTTTACTCGCAAACTCTAGAAACTAGCAAGCTCAACCTCTTCCTTGTCCAACGAAACCGAAAGCCCACAGGATCAAACTTAAATCACCCAAAACAAAGACACCAGGACACCTCAAGATCCAAACCTCAACATCATGGCAAATTATTTTAGGCCGCAGTCTATGGTTCAATCAAACTTAAATCGAGAAATTCATAAACATACAACATGCTTAACAACCCACATAAGTTTAGAGCCTTACTCTTCACCAAGATTCGTCGACTACCCCTTTACTCGGCTGGACGACAACTTCAGCAACCTAAAATTTTTCCCTATATTCAAAACATGACGTGTACCAATAATTCAAGGCCAAATTCTAGTGACTACTCAAAATCCTCAAGGAATCCAATCAAAACAATTTACACTTACCCTTAATCCAAGATTCCGACAAAGACCAAAGCGGACCCGAGGTGCAGGGACGATGGCGACCGACAGTGGTGAGGCTGGGGCGGCGAACGCGTGGCTGGAGGGAATTTGGACGAGCGGCCCAGCTGGACGGAGGCTCACGGCAGCGGCTGGAGAGCTTTTGGTTGCTCGCGGACGGAACGAATGGCTGAAAGGGACGACGCGACGGCGAGCGGCGTGGTCTGACTGGTGGGATCTGGTCAGTCGAAACCCACGAATGGCGAGCAACGCAGTTGGGGGGAGGTCGATGGCTGGGTGACTGATGGCACGCGGGGGCTAGATCCAGTGGTGCAACCGGTTGAAAGCGGACGTGCGACGCTTCGAGGTCGATGAATGGTGGTCGGTTGGAGGTGCACGACGACTGAGGGTGTAGCGGCTGGGTGTGCGGCAAGGAAGAAGAAAACGGAGGACGGGCTCGCATGAGTGAGGGAGAAGGTGGTGGTGGTGGGGGGGGGGGTCCTTTTTATTTTAAAAAAATATACTAATAATAATAGTAATAATAATAATAAAAGGAAAATAGTATAACTCTAATTAGATCCTTTCCTTAACCCACTTTATACTATTTAATTCTTTTCCTTTTTCTAAAAATAATTAATTCCTGCCATAACTTTTCAAATTGAATAATTTTTTAATAAATTCCAACGACAACATTTAATTCCTCGCTTTTTTATTCTTTAAATTCAGTATTTCAAACATGTCCTTGCAACTAAGGGACAATTACTGAAAAGGGAAAGTTTACTTTATTAATAAATAAATAAAAGGTGTAGATGTTACAGTAAGATTGGACTAGAGGGGTGCAACCATACATACCCTGCTAGCCCTAAAAGCATAACTTTTATCTAATTAAAATTTAATCTTATGAACAAACATAATGCATGGGGTCCCTTGTCGATAAACGTATTTTAAACATGTAATGCAACATAACAATAACATAATTATGCAACATATTAAAGGTACACTACCATGAAACACTTAAAAAGATGGTGAGATAACTACTTACTTTGACTGCGATCCTAGTTATTCCTTATTATTCCCTATGGTTTAATCAGTAGAGCTTTCCCTCTTAAAAGGAAATTTTAGGCAGCACTTCCCTTGCTTTTCCTCCTTCTAACTAACAGAATTACTTCACCATTTTCACACGATTTTTACTACTAAGTTTTGTTTGAGAATCCGTTTAACTTTCAGCCTAAAGCCTCCTATTATAGTTGTTTCCAGCTCTTCTCTGTGTGATAACTCATCCTACACATGGCTTCTTTAAAATTACTTAGGTTTAAGAATTTCTCTTAATAAGACACCTAATTTTGGCTAACGTTTGCCCTTACGTCATCCACCTTTGTTTGTATTCCATTTTGGGTTTTCCATGTATAATCTATAAGATCGTGGCCAAATTCAACCCATAATCCCCGCTTCTGTCCAAATCTTGCTCTTTCTATTCTCATAATCTCGCTCTCTCTAACTTTCTCGTTGGTTTGGATCTTGTGACTTTCTAGCTCTCGCTCTCGCTGGTTTGGCTCTCGTGGCTCTCGCTCTCGCTCTCGTGGCTCCTACTCTCTCCCATTGTCTCGCTGAGAATCTCGCTCTCTCCAATTTTCTCTCCACTCTCGCTTTCTCCAATTTTCTCTCCAATCTCGCTCTCTCCACTTTCGCTCTCTTCAATTTTCTCTCAAATCTCGCTAGTTTTCACGCGTTGGTTGCCTTCATCACTGCTTGTGGATTCCACTTCCCCTTTTTAACTCTTTCAAATTTTAAGAGTATATGGGCAATTAATTCTCCTCCAATTTTTCCAATGAGCAGTGCCCAAACAAAAAGTTATCTACGGCCCTTTGTCTCCTGAAT